>NW_016909884.1:749080-836214 GCF_001483705.2 Eufriesea mexicana
CAGGCCGCGGAAATCTATTACGTCGTTTTACTTTCATCGCTTATATCTTCCGAATCTCTTCAGATTTTCACGATTTTCCATCCTAATTGCGTGCAGTGCTCTGTGTTTTAATTAGTTTGCCGGTTTTTTTCCGATTTTAACCGATCGTTTATGAAAGATAGTGCCGAATGTGACAGGCCGCGGAAATCTATTACTTCGTTTGACTTTCTTCGCTTATATCTTCCGAATCTCTCCAGATTTTCACGATTTTCCGACCTAATTGCGTGCATTGCTCTGTGTTTTAATTAGTTTGCCGGTTTTTTCCCGGTTTTACCCGATCGTTTATGAAAGATAGTTCCGAATGTGACAGGCCGCGGAAATCTATTACGTTGTTTGATTTTCATGTCTTATATCTTCCGAATCTCTTCAGTTTTTCACGATTTTCCAACCTAATTGCGTGCATTGCTCTGTGTTTTGATTAGTTTGCCGGTTTCTTCCCGGTTTTACCCATCGTTTATGAGAGATAGTGCCGAATGTGACAGGCCGCGGAAATCTATTACGTCGTTTGACTTTCTTCGCTTATATCTTACGAATCTCTTCAGATTTTCACGAGTTTCCAACCTAATTGCGTGCATTGCTCTGTGTTTTAATTGGTTTGCCGGTTTCTTCCCGGTTTTACCCGATCGTTTATGAGAGATAGTGCCGAATGTGACAGGCCGCGGAAATCTATTACGTCGTTTGACTTTCTTCGCTTATATCTTACGAATCTCTTCAGATTTTCACGATTTTCCAACCTAATTGCGTGCATTGCTCTGTGTCTTAATTACTTTGCCAGTTTCTTCCCGGTTTTACCCGATCGTTTATGAGAGATAGTGCCGAATGTGACAGGCCGCGGAAATCTATTACGTCGTTTGACTTTCTTCGCTTATATCTTCCGAATCTCTTCAGATTTTCACTATTTTCCAACCTTATTGCGTGCAGTCCTCTGTGTTTTTATTAGTTTGCCGGTTTTTTTTCTGATTTTAACCTATCGGTTACGAAAGATAGTGCGGAATTTGACAGGCCGCTGAAAGTTTTTGTGTTGTTTGACTTTCTAAATTTTTCTAAATCTCGATCTTGTCCCGTTATTTTTGGCTGTTATTATTGTATAGTTTTTATATAACTATGCAATTTTAGGTTTATTTATGTATTCAATTTTTTTTATTTAGGCGCTTGCAGTACGAATAATGCTTTAGAAAATTTTATTCACGATTCATAGAAATGTATTACTATAGTTAGCTTTCAAACAGAGGTAAACATCGTATGACACGTTAAATAGGTTCCTAGAAAATGACGTGTTCTATGAAATCGTGTTGTATGAGACCGAAAGCGAATACAAAAAGGGGCGTTGCGTTCTGAAAACTTACTAAATATACATTTTTTTTTAAATTCTACATTGACATCTTAATTTTTATTAAGAATATAAATGTATATGAAGCGCAATACAAAAAAAAAACAAAAATATTATTTTAATTTAATGCAATTGTAATATAATAAATAATATAATAAAGTTTCTTCGTCGTCAGTGCTCGTATAGAAGTACAGTGCTGTACAAATGCTTTTGCAACTTTTTTATCGTGTTAGGACGAATCCGTGGTATAGGATGCCTTGTTGTAGGAGGGTTCCCGCATTTTACGAATCGTGTTATAGCGAAACCGTTTTATAAGATGCCGTGTTGTTGGAGGGCTTCCTGTACTTAACTCTTTATACTCGAATTTTTTCGCTATATAGATATAACAATTCGAAGCTTTTCTTATATTTTTCTATGTTCGGTAATACCATTTAAGATGGAAAAAGAAAATGGCAGATATTTTATTTTAATATTTCACGTGTAATTACTTCTGATCTACTTATAGTTACTTAATACTAGTTACTTAACACTAAAATTACTAAAGGGGTAAAAATGATTTGTTTTAAATTTCCTATCTCTGCAATTGTTCAGAGTATGCAGTTGCTTTTGGCAAAATTAATATTGATTTTTATTCGAATGTGACCATAATTACGTATGCTCTTTTATTTTCATTGTACTGCTTCAATTATCATCAATAATGTATATAATATTTAGGTACTCATTACAGATCGGTAATTCGAGTGTTAAGTCACTTCTTCAATGCGAAGGGTTAAATTTCATGAAGAATAATGTGTTTTTAATCGAATCAGGGCAGTATTTATCGTAGGACGAAGTGAGAGTTCGTCTCCAATTTATTAAATAAGTAAAAAAATAGAAGGTATATGCCCAAATCATCGCTTTGTTTCCCAACTTTAATTAATAAGTGTAAATTAGAATTGGGACAAACCATGGTCCTCTTAAATAAACAGTGTGCATTGTTCGCGAAACTGTTGTTCGCGAGAGGGTCGTTCCCATCGCTGGGATTAACGCGAACAAGGAAGTCGAGTTCTTACCTCACGGAAGCTTACGAGCTGCACGTAAACTTTATATCACGGCTTTATGGACGCTCCCCATTGATCGGTCCTCTGGCACAGAAGTCTTCCCACGTGGGAAAATCGTCGTTTTTATTCTTGGATACTTCCTTTTTCTTATCGACCTAACGAGAACGGTCCTCGAGATAAGCAGTAGTCCCATAAGAACAAGACACGTGGCAAAACCAGATCTGATTCCAGAAAACATATTCCCCTTATCTCCATTTATCTCTCCATATACACAAAATGCTCGTAAAATCGTGGGACCACCGACAAGGAGGCAATTCCTCGCATAAAACTGAGCCGAAAACGTAGAATAAAATTTTCTCATACGGAGCCCTGTTTACGAGAAAATCAAGCTCGAAAATACGAGAGAAAAACGTCGTTTATTTTCGAAAAAATACCAAAAATACCAAAATTTCCGTTTTGGTTAATACCAAAAATGATATTTCCAACACCCGTCAATAATTAGGATAATTGAAATAAATTAGGTATCGAAATTTATTATCCATTCAAATTACATCTCGCTCTGACTGGTATCGTTTCGAAGCACGCGCAGTAGTGTAGACTGTACCTAAATGCGCGCGCACCCAACGCATCTTCGAGCTCGATCTTCTCGAAAACGAAGCTTCGTACGAGAAAACTTTATTCCAATTTTTCGATTCAGTTTTGCACGAGGAATTAATCCATGTCGATTTCACCACGATTTCGCGTGAACTGTGTATAACGATTAGGTTCCCGTGTATTTCTCCGAAGAAGAGATTTATCAGTTGTTGGATTTTATAAGATAGGGGAATTCGAAGTAAATAGCCATTTAAATGCGAAAAGCTGTCGAGGCTGGAAATTACGTGAACGTTGGGCGGGTTGTGCAGGTTGCAGGATGAAACAGCTGTTTTCGATAATCTTTTATAAACTGGCTGTTAACAGCGTGTTACGTCGCATCGTTTACAGTCCTCACACCAGCGACTAACGCGTTCCTGAATAGATTTTGCCCTCGTTCCTCGCCGTTTTTGCGCTCGATGGCCGGGATTTTATGGATGAACACGGTCCGCTCGGATTTCCTGCGCTCTCTGCTTCACGAAAATTTCACGCCCGAACGAAGGGGAAAATAAAGGAGAAAGATGGGGTGGACGCTCGTGGCACGGATTACACGGGACACTCTCCAATAAGATTTATTCTCACCCTGATCGGCCTGGTGTTAAGTGAAAGAAAGGAATTTCCTCTGTTTTTTATTTCATTTCCATTCGATGGAGGTCTTTTCTTTTCCACTCGTTTCCACTTCTTCTGATGTCGATTTTTATGGTGATGATTTTGGAAAAATATTTGTGTCGAATAAAATTGTGGAAAATTATACGATTGTAGTACCTGTATGTGATGGTGGAATGGTGGATCGACAGGTGGATGATTTTTCAAAGCACTGACTTTTCTCTTCATGTTCGTTTCCCTTTTCTTAGGTTTCGAATTTTATAGCTACATTTGTGGAAAAATATGTGTCGTAATTATGGGAAAATGTAATATATGATTCGTGGATATGTGCATCGACATGTGGATTACCTTTCAAAGCACTTCCTCTGTTATTTTTATTCGATAGAGATCATTTTCATACTCGGTTCCCTTCCTCAGGTTTCGAGTTTCAGCTATAGGAAATATATGCGTCGAAAAAGATTATGGAAAATTTTACGATTCTCTGGGAATTTTCTTGTGGCGACAGGTGGGTGATCAAAGCACCGCGTCGTGCGTGGTAATGGTTGTTTTGTGTGTTAAATAAAAGAAAGGAACCGACTTCTTTTTATTTCTTTTATGCTCGTCTTTTTTTTCGTCAATTTTCAATCTTCATTGAGACATTTTCAGAGAAATATATGTTCTGTAAAGTTATGGAAAATTATAATAGGTTTCGTGAAAAGGTCCATCGACACGTGAATGATTTTTTGAAGCATTTTACCGTGGTTAATAGCACTCGTTCTACATATGTATAGATACATATTAAGTGGGGGAAGAAAATCTTTCCTTTTTCTTATTTTTATTCATTCCAGATTTTGTTCTATATTCGTTCCTTCTTCCACAACTTTCGATTTTTGTTGTGGTGTTTAAAGAGAAATATTTGTCGAATAAAATTACGAAAAATCATAATATTCGTAAAAATGTGGATCGATAGGTCAGTGATTTTTCGTCACAACTTTATCGTGGTATTTAAAAATAAATTCATCCCGAATAAAATTGTGGAGAATCATAATATTCGCGTGAACAATTTTTTGTCTCATATTTAAATTAAAAAAGAAAAAAAAAATGGTCTGTCGAATAAAATTATGGGAAATCATAATATTCGCCTGAACGATTTTTCGCTTTAACTTTATCGTGTTATTCAAAAATAAATCCATGACGAATAAAATTATGAGAAATCATAATATTTGCGCGAACGATTTTTCGCTTCAACTTTATAGTGTTATTCAAAAATAAACACGGGTCGAATAAAATTCTGAGAACTAATAATATTCTCTAAAAAGGTGCACCGATAGGTGAACGATTTTTCGCCTCAACTTTATAGTGTTATTGAAAAATAAACGCAGGTCGAATAAAATTCTGAGAACTAATAATATTCTCTAAAAAGGCTGCATCGATAGGTGAACGATTTTTCAAAGCACCTCGATGATGGTGCTCGTTTTGTAACAAAAATGGCCGATTACGGGGACGTTTATCGCGATTTTATCGCGGTTATAAGCGCTACCGGAAGCGAACTTTTAATACGGAAACTTTCTCGATATCCGCGGAGCACGAGCGGCCACTCTCGAGGAAATTACAACGTTTGGAAACACCACGTTTAATCCGGCCTGCGGGAATTGCTGCATTCAATCGCTTAAAACGATTCGTGCTTTTTTACGATCGTTTCGTGTCGGAATTGTTCCCGTAAAGCACTGCGCGATACTCGAATTTACTCCTGTAATTTAACTTTCTCAAGCTCTTACGTTTCTCCTCGAGTTCGAAAAAAAAAAAAAGAAAGAAAAGAAAAGAAAGTATCCTGGTTGATTATGGGTAACGAGACGAATGCTGAGTGCAGGCAGTGTTAAAGGACTATTCAGAGTTGCAACATTTAATCCTTTTGCCGTGCACAATGTATGTGTACCTCCTTAAACCTGTAGCACTTAATAGCTTACTTAAAATATACATATAAATACACTTTTATTCTTTTTAATATGTAGACTCGTTATTTTCATTCATATGCATAACACGTTTAGTTAATTAAGCGAAATATTTAAATTTATCCGAAATTTATTATGCCAGACGTGTTCTTTTCTTTATAAAATTTTTGGTGGTGTGTAGAAGCTCAAAAATGCTTTTGGTTTCGAGTGTACCGTAGTAAAGGGATTGAAGAACCCAAATGTGGATTATTTCGGGAAGAAATATGATAAAATTCTTAGACCTGTATTTATATTCGTATTAAAATTAAAATAAGGAGAATACGTTCTAAAATAAATCCAAAATAAATTCTGCTGCAATCCCTATTCTGATCTAAATCATATGGGAGAAATATATGGAGTATATCTGAAATATACTTGGAAGTATAGTACAATAGTATATCGAAAAAGTATGTGGAGTGTACCTGAAGTATAGTCAAGATATAGTATAATAGTGTATATAATAGTATTGCATATTATAGTATAATAATATACCAAAGAAGTATATCGAATGTACCTGAAGTATATTCGAAGAATATGGAGTATTTTTGAAGTATACTCAAAGTATAGTGCAATAGTATAACAAGTATACCTAACGATTCATTATGTCATCTTCAATTATACGAAATGTCCACGTCTATATTTTCCATATAAAATTCTTTGACACCGGTTTTCAAAAAATGTTTTCAATCTCGCGGATTCGAAAGGATTAAAATCTCGAGATGAACGCGGGTGCGGCGAGGAATACGAACACAAAGGCTCTTTGAAAACGTAATTGCAATTAAAATGGAAATAACGTATACTTTCGTAACGAGGTATCCGGTAGTCGACTCCAAAGTAAATTCTAATTTCAGCCAGAGAGTGCCTCTCTTTTGCAATTTCGACGACGTTCTTTACTTCTTTTTTTCCTTTTTTTCCAGGCCACCACCGATCTCTATGGCGAATGCACCACGACGCACAGCGGGACGTCAGCCGCTGCACCGGAAGCCGCGGGAGTGTTTGCCCTCGCCCTCGAGGCCAAGTGAGTGTGCATGCGAATTTTAATACGATCTCGAAGAATCTTTGATCTTCTCCCTCGAATGATTCTCACGTACAATATTGCTCACGGAGTTTACGATCAAGTTGCAACTTTCGAAACACCGGGTATATAGGTATGGAATAAGAAAAAGATTCGATCGCTGCGATCGCCAGAGATTCTTCGATCTTCTTTCGCGAAAGGTACTAATGCACCATGTGATTCATGAAATTTGCGAAAAATTTGCAACGTTCGGACCACCGAAATTGTTATCCTGGAGCCAGAAAGAAATTCGATCGTCGCGTGATCGGAATCTTAAACCTGATGGTACAACCTAAATGCAACTCGAGGATACGGGTACGCGAATTTTCATGCACGTTGTGCAAGCTCGATCGATTGATCGCGATAAATATCGAGCTACCAGATGCGGTTAGAGGCGAGAAGCTCTCAAAGGTAAAGTTCCATGGGTGAAACATTTTCCTGGCATTTATTTTTAGTATTCAATTTACGTGTTCAATCTTCGCTCGTGAAAGCATTTTCGTTGGTTATCAAGAGAAAAGCACTTACGGTTGAATGATTAACCGAGAAACACGCGGCCACTGCGTTTTCATCATGCCTCCTCTACTGAAAATGGAATAAATAAGTCATTAGTTGAAATGCCGAGAACATAGATTGCGTACAAATATTGACGATAAAACGATGGTAATTAAGAGTTTCGACGGTCATCGATCCGAATGGTTCGTGGGTATTAAATGTTGAATGTATTTTTCTGTTAATTATGGGATGAGTAAATGATTCGTAATAATATTTGTTTGTATATACATAATGCAGATAAAATATTTCAATTAGCAAGAGGAAAATTTTATTTCGAAATTGTGAGAATTCATAAAAATTAACAGTAAAAAGTACGGGAAAAAATTATTAAGTAATTATATAAAAATTGTTATGAATATTAAATTTGTTTATTAAAAGTGTTAAAATATCGTAAAATTATATAAAATATTACGAATATTAAAACATACATAAATATGTGATATAGCAATATTAAGAATAAGAAATGTTTGGCAGAGTGCATTAGACGCGTGCTCGTCGTTCCAAATGTCTCGAGTTCGATTCCTAGTTCACCCGAAAAATTTTTTCTTTAAATTCTGATCAATTTTAATACTTGTAAAACTCCAAAGTGCTTAAATTAGCCAATTTCTCTAAAATTGTGATTTAATAACTTAAAATTTTTAAATGCACACATATATGTATGTGTAAGTCCTTCATGAAGCTTTATTGTGAGGAAGAGAAAGAAAGTTTTCAATAAAAAAAAGATACATCACAAAAATACAAAATTAAATTCTCTAGGGAATAAAAAGAAAGAGTTAAAAAATTGTACTTATTCAGTAAAAAATGGTAAAAAAAAATAATATGGTAAATAGAAAGAAAAAGGTTCCTTAGAAAGGTGCGCGGTGTTAAGAGAAGAGGAAAAAAAGGAACTGGTGGGTGCTGTAAAAAAATGTAAAAAAAATGAATGAAAAATTAGAAGGGTGTTAAAAAAAGGACTGAAATAAAAAAGAAAACAAGAAAAAAAGAGAAGATGACGGAGGAAAAAGAACAGGAAAAAAGAAATTAAAAACAAGAAAAAGCTAGAGCGGAAAGAAAGCGGGGAATAAAAAAAATATATATATAAATTACAAAATACAAACTCGAGAATTTTCCGAATTCACGAATTCAGGCATGGATCATGATGACATTTTATATTTCCATATTTCGGTATTCGATATTTCATGAATTCCACATGTAAGCGTATATGCGGTCTTTATAAACGACATAAAACCCTACTTGAACCTACGGTATCAGCGAGAAAGTTATCCGAAAGCAGTAAAAACTGGCAAGTACCATCTGTCTGAAATACGATGCAGCTTATTACTGCTTTATCGTTCGTTTAATAACGAATGATATTGCAAACCGTGACGTAAATCGTACCTCGATTCAAATACTTAACGCAACAACCCACGAAAATGCATTTAATCGCTCGTATTTTCCTAAAATTATCGTTCAAATTTCGAAGGATTAAAATGGCTTTGGAATATTCCGCCTGAAATACCATTGATCTGCACTACTGAGAATCCTTAGTTTACGTCGATTAGACCGAATTTAAGCTCAAGATGTCAAAGGAAAGGATGCGATTTCTCTGAAAGAATGCCGGCCATTTGGTTTGAGCTTGGCAGTGAAAAGTATAGTGAATGAATCGTGATCATTTCGAGAAACGATTCGTGCATTGTTCGAAGTGTCGGCGAGGATAGATTCGACTTATTCAAAGGTAATTGGGCCGCGATTCAAACGGCTGCCAGTCGTTAGAAATCGCGAAAATTAAGGAACAGAACGACAGCTTACAGAGAGCGAAAGCTCCTCTAATGGGGCTCCGTCGAATTCAGTCGCTGAATCGTGACCTAGTGACAGGGATGTGACATTAAAAGGCCGAGGTTTAATGCACGACACTGTCTCTTTGAAACCGCATGCCTTCTACCCCCTGTGTTTTCTCTTGTTCCAGTTCCTTTGATCGCCCTCTGATACAGCTAAATATGGATTCCCTAGCAAATAAACCAAAAATGTTTCTCTTCTCCCTTCGACAGGGTGAATAGCTGTCACCATAAACGAGGCAGACACTTTGGTGAATTTTAAACGAGCATGCACATTATCGTCTATCTCTACTGGTCATTCGACATTAACCTCTTTCCCGTATAATTTGACCCAGCTTCCCTTTGTTCCATTTCAGCGAGGATATTAATCATACATCTGCCGATGGAAAATCAAACAGATGTTAACCTCTGAAAAACCGAATTATTTCATAAAAATCGATTAAAAATTTTACTGCTATATCGTATCATAAATCTTTTATTATCGAATCACTCAGTGATCATGGTGTCTAATGACGTGTTGGGTTTAAAATTACAAATAAATTGGCATATTAGAAAATTCGAATATACCTAGTTTTGCATAGACTGAAGGAATAAAGTAAGATCGTGTTAACCCAGGAAAAAGGTACAGAGGATGTAGGAAATGACCATTCCTGGTCCCCTCTGGAGATGAATTACGTAAGATCGAAACTGTGTTAACGCGAATTGAGGGTTGAGGTCGTCGAAGGGTCAACTATAAAATTGGCTATATAAAATCGACTATACGAAATCGATTATATAAAGTACATCGACTAGGCAAAATCGGTCGTACAAAATGTCGTATACACAAAATCGCTGACTTTGATTTCAGTCCGCAGTTGACCTGGCGCGACATACAGCACCTGACGGTACTGACGTCGAAGAGGAACTCTCTGTTCGACGCGAAAAGAAGATTCCATTGGACGATGAACGGGGTTGGTCTGGAATTCAACCATCTCTTCGGTTATGGCGTGTTGGATGCCGGTGCAATGGTAGCCTTGGCGAAGGAATGGAAAACTGTACCTCCGCGCTATCACTGCGAGGCTGGTACCGTGCTGGAAACTCTGTGGGTATTTTCCTCTGCTATCGATTCGCTCTAGACCGTCCATGAGCAAGAGGGACTGGAATACTTGTCCTTTTTCCTGTCCTTCCTTGGCAAGTTAAAACCCGTCTAAAAAGCAGCCTAAACGCTTATGAAATTGTGGCACGTGGACGGTCAGAGTATCGATTTTAGCCATCTCGATTCCCTCCTGTCGGGTGTTCCGTCGAGTTATATGTCGTCTGCTTTATTCCTCTCGAGAGCGACATTATTCCCGTTTTCCCCCGACACTGGATTACTGATCAGGACGTCTTTTCTCTCCGATAATCTTTTCCCGGCGAATCTGCTCTGGCGCTTAAGCCTCATCACCAGCTCGACAAGCTGACGTCGAACGTGTCAATTTCCTTTCCAGCGAAGTGACGAGCAATCGATCGATCTTCTTGAAAATAAAGACTGATGCCTGCGCCGGCACCGAGTACGCCGTCAACTATCTGGAGCACGTGCAAGCCGTCATTTCCGTCAACGCCACGCGACGAGGTGATCTGGAGCTGTTCCTAATTTCTCCCATGGGTACTAGGTAATATCACAGAATTTCTCGTGGAAAAATATTCTCGATATTTATAATTATGAGTAAAAATGTACGAGACTAACTGGACAAACTCGTTTCAGATCGATGATCCTGAGCAGAAGGAAAAACGATGACGATCACAGAGATGGATTTACCAAATGGCCTTTCATGACGACTCACACCTGGGGAGAGTATCCTCAAGGGACCTGGTTGTTGGAGGTACCAACAACGAAATTTAATTAAACTGCACACCCCTTTCGTAGAAAATAAAGTGTACCTTTTGTTTGGATTGTCGATATTATTACCTTTTTCTTGCAGGTGAGCTTCAATACTCAGTCTCCTCAGCACGGATGGATCAGAGAGTGGACTTTGATGCTGCATGGAACCAGAGAACCTCCTTACACCGGACTTCCGGCTGCGGATCCACACTCGAAATTGGCAATCGTGAAGAAGGCACACGAGGAACGGTCGACAGCCATGTAACGACCACCCTGAGGACCCTAGATACGTTCATATCGAGAGATGTTCACGCGACTAGTCTTATTATTTAAGGATCTCGTTTTTACAGGCGACGGAGAAAAATTCGAACGCAACCGCGCTGTCTTTTCCCAATCGTTCGCTGATTATTTCTATCGAAATAGCTTCGTGCATGTTCGACGATTCTGATCTCTGTTACCCCCGAGTTACGTTCGAATTTCTTCAGACAATTGCGTTTCTGACGAACATCCCTGTGATACCGCATATTAATTATATTCGTATAGGTTCCCGGCAGAGTTAGCTTGTCGTTATTGTTTTTGTCTTCGTGACGAATAATAGTATTTATTATTAGAGGACGTTAACTGCGTCAGAGGCGAACAGAAAACGCGATCGTCGACGACGCGTTCGACTTCTTTAGATGGTCGTTCGTTAATATTTAATTATTTAATTTAGGATTCATCCAGTATTAAAAGCTACAACCATTAACCAAAGAGTCGATGATAATGATTTACTTTTACTGTCCATCGTCGATCACTATTGCGTGAGCATTCGGAAAGACTAAACAAAGTTCAACGGTTAGGAAAATTAACGGTTTCAGTTTTATTGCACGCTAAGAGTCCTTTCGCTGACACAGAGGGAGGAGAAATATCGGTAAACACCGAACGAAATAACGAACAGAATATAACACGAAAGGCACATTCAGATTTAAGAACGATACGCCGAAGAGTCTCAGTTGGGAACAATATTCATTCGGAATTATCCTCGCAACTCGACGAGCCCGTCCGTCTCGTACCAATTAACCACTGAATTCGTAGCTGAGTTTTTAGCGCGTGTCGAGTTGAGAGGGATTATCTAACACGGCAACAAGCAGGAACAACGATGGTCCACGCGTGCCAACGTTTGTGATTTTTCACGGAAAATATTTTCAAAAGCGTTCGGATGTGAATTTTTGGGCCATATATCTATTGTAGATTATTAGATGTTCGACTTTACAAAGTTATCTCGAGGAATTAAGCGATGCATCAAACGTTTAAACGACGCAAATATCAAGTTATTCAATCTCCACGTAGAATTTTAAACGGGCTAAGAATAAACTGGAATGAGATTGTAGGAAAGAAATCTTTTTTCTTACGTATATATATATATAAAAATACATGATTCATACAAAATTTCTTTCCATGGATCCAGTTTCTTTATACGTGAGACATTTACGGATTGTTCCTTTATATCGTTAAGTTATTATCGTTCTTTAGATGTTACTGTATCTTTAGCTGTATTTTATTCTCATCGTCAGACATTTCTCTCTTTAGGCATTCGTGCGAAACATACTATCCGTAATCTATTTACTCTTGAACTTACATATCCACACGTGTAGGATCCTTTACACGAACGATTTTTTACAAAATTTATCGATGATCTGCGATCATGGCGAGAAGCAACCGCTAGAAAAGCGGACGCGAAGAAATGTACATATATATATCAGTAGTGAGTCAAAGTCGAAGACTTTCCGGTAGTACTCAAAATTCTTCAAGTCAGTTACACATAGAAGAAAAAGAACACCGATACCTCTTCGACGTTTGCACGCATGGACCAGTCCGATTCGAGGCACGCAATCGACCCACTTTGTCGCACGTTTTCTTTGATTTCCATATCAAACCCTGGCGAAACGGAATTACTTTTTAAGCGGTCACTCGTCGATCCGCTTACTTATTCGCTGACCTATTGTCTCGTAATCTATCACTAATCTATGTGCTTTTGTAAAACAAACGAGAAATTATTTCGCAAACGTGTATCCACGAAATGCTCCCTCCAGATCGACAGATATTTCGTGGCTTTTCAGAGAGAGAGAGAGAGAGAGAGAGAGAGAGAGAGAGATAGAGAGAATCTCCAGGAATATCCATCAGTATTATACGATCAGCCGAAGATTAATTACCGCAATCGAGGAAACTCTTCGAAGTTTCGTTACATTAATTACACCGACGCCTCTTGTCGGCTAGGACATAATTATAAGATTATTTTAAATCTACGTATATCAGCGAGAGAAGACTCGATGGCGCAATTGGGATTCTCGCGTTTTCACGGACGTGGCCACGAGGTTGGGCTCTCAATTGCGGAGAAGAGTCTTCCTCGAGAAACGTTCTATATATTTACACGATCTCTGTGTGTGCTCGTATATAAAAGGAGCCTCTTGTTTTATTTAAGAAACGTTTCCACGTGTACTTGAGTAACGAACCGACGCGTAGAATGAAGACTAATCGAATGAGCGAACCGAACCGGAAGGCACAGTCGCTGTTGTCAACGAGCGAATTATCCGCAGCAACCATACACGCCATATGTTGTACCATGCGATTACTGACTGTTTCGAATCTCGAGAGAACATGGCCGGTGCTCGCCGCACTGCACATCGTACATACTCGAAGAATTCTAGATTTTCCGATCTTGCGAACCGTGAACGGTGAAAGCAAAGCGAATGGATACGAGAGATAAGAGAGTATGCGAGATATAGGAAGAGAGGACAAAAAGAGAAGATTATATTATATAGGAACCATAAAGAGAAAATATATATGAAAAAAAGAAAAGATAAAGACGTGTAGATACTCTAGATACGTAGTGATCAGAGAGTTTGAAATTTGCGCATAAACATTGAGGAAGAAAATCAACAGAAATATACATATTATATAGTTGAAGTGAATTTAATCAACCTTATTCTGTACGTGATGTACGTGGATGAATAAAATCTTTATTTTTTGGCCTGCATCGTTTTTATATGCTGTACCTGCGATCCACTCACGTTACCGCATCCCTTTGGAACTAAATCGGTTTATGTATAATTGAAATTCTCGTTCGTTTCCGTTTTCTTCTTTTTCTGTACTTTTATTATCCGGATTCGAGACAGGATCGAAAGGATTACTATATTTCTCCATGTTTTCCTTTTCCATCGATCGATGCACGATTTTCTTGTTATCTTCGACACAGTAGCAAATCGAGTCAAGCATTGTACAAAATAAGGTTGACTAAAGGAGGATAACGCGTTCTAATTGTATTAGAACTAAGTAGATGTTTCATATCAACGTAGTAAAGCTTCGGATCCGAGTTAAAATTGTTTCGTTTCGATCGTACGGCTTCGTTCAGATCCATATCGATCCACTTCGAGTTTCGCATGTCCTTCCATCTGGTTCTCTGTCAATGCCAATAACGTCCAGCAAAACGTGCGTTCAGAACCATTTCCTCTCTTGGTCGAATCAAACGCTGTTAATTTCTGAATTATCCAGGATCGAAGAACAATGATGTAGCGGGTCTACAAATTATTTCATACGAAAATAAACATTCATGCAACAATTCGTCTTTCTCTTTGCAATAATTTCAACATGACTAAATGTACCATGACCGATTATACGGTGAAGAAATATATATAATATATATTAAAAAATTACCAAAAATCCTGAGGTGACCAAAGCGGTAACGTCGAGTGCGAAATATTAATCAGAGATTAAAGAGATTTTAATCACATGTGGAAACGGGCCTTTAGATTACGGCACATTTAAAGTTAAACGAGTTAGTGTCACACGATCAGGAAATATAAAATGAAGGAATACAAAGGTACGTGGAAACGATCCGGCGTTTCAGCGCGTAGGGGAATTATTTTAGGTATATAGGTTGTAGAGAAGAGGCGCGGAAATTTGCATCGCAGAGGGAATTATACAGAAAGAGGCGCGAAAATCTGAAAGCAGCGATGCGTCTCGTAACGAAGTTAAAATTTCCATACGTCACGCTTTGTTAGTAACGCGTTTAGCGTATTTTATTGGGCCGATGTGAAAATGGGAAGAGGAAATACAAAGCGAACGACCGTCGAAAAACGGATCAGCAGCACAAAGCTGCATCAAGAACGAATATCACGAGCCATTTATCCGTCGCGCTTTTGTCTATTTCCGACAATGATTCCCCGTGACGAAAAGACCACGTTATCTCATCTCCTCTCTCTCTCTTTCTCTCTCCTCGTTAATCGAGTTCAACCGGACGCTGAAAAAAGTAAAACAGTGAAAAATGAGGAAAAAGTAGAAAAAAAAGAAAAAATGGATAAAAAGAGGGCGATATAATTCACCTCTGATTTCTTCTTTGAACCATGTCGATCTAAAATCGCTATTTGACCGGTGTTCTTCGTTTTTCAGACGAAATCAATTTCTTCCACCCTCGAACGGCTCTCCAATCGATACCTTGAAACGTTTTCCTAATAACGAGCGCAAAAAGACGAAAGAAAAATGTCGATGACTGCGAAACGTTGTCGATCCGGTTCCAATGGAATATTTTAATGGATTGTTTGGGCTCGCCGCCGTTAAGGCGGTCCCGATAACATCGACCTTCTTTCCCTTCTCCTTTCCTTCCTCATTCTTGCTTTATTTTATTCTTGTTCTTTTCGGAATCGATAGTTAAACACGACCAGCCCTGACCTAAAATAATTTTCAGTTATTTCGTCGTGCTCCAATTACCGGTAGGAACAGCGAGTTCCGTCGACGCGGAACCATTGTTTAGAACGCTAGATTCGAATGTTTCCAACGACGTGGTAGAGCCGACGGTTAATGCGATTCCTCCTTGTTTAACTCTTTTTCCCCCTCTCTCCAACCTCCTTTGCCCCCACCACTTTTTTCATGTCCGTCAGTTACCCTTTACGCGAGCGAACAGCTTGCGCGTTTCCAGTCACAAGCTTGACAGATTGCCATCGATCCGCGTAATTAACTGCCCTGAGAACGGATCGTGAGCACTGCCAATTTGCATAATTGGGTCGGCGTTGTTAAAACGTTATTTACGCGGCTTCATAAATTCGACCGAGCCCTTCCGCGATTAACGCGCCACTCGTACAAATCGCTTGGCCGTGCCACGCAACGGAGAAATATACGAAGGGTCCGCTACGCTCGATTAATCGGGAAGCAACAAGGTCTTCGCGTCTATGCTATGTACGTACGTCAATGCATCGAGTCGAAATCGTCGCAACGTAACAACCGTTTTGGTGTCACAAAGTCGTATATCATGATAGTACGATATTGCGGTATTTTTTCCGTGGTACACGGCTCTTTACGTTTATAAATAACGCCGTGAGTTTGGTTACACATCCATCTCGCGATTAAATCACACTGGAGTCACGGGACTCGCGCTCCCCTCTGCCAGGCGCCGACCAATCGGGTTCAAGGTCTGGCTGTTGGAGCGCCAGTTACAAGCGTATTGAGAGCAATTTCGTAGCAGCAATTATTCGCAACGGCTTTCGGCGGTACTCCCGGTTCCGAGGCGGCGCTTCCGTACAAATGGAAATACACGGTTTCGAGCACGCCACTCATTCCCCGCATAAACTCGCGAATATTTACACGGCTGCCACTCGTCCGGCAGGATCAGGACAACAAATGCTCTCGCGCGGTTGAAAAGAGAAGCTCGGCGTAAAGTGGTAAGCGGGAAAATAAGATTTCGCTGGCGTTTCATTAACTCGACCTACATATACACGCACGTTTCTGTTGTTTTGTGTGCGTGTTCTCCGCAGAAGGAGAGGATAACCCCGCGAATTGACCAGTGAGATTCGGTTGCTTCGTTTTCGAGGCTATGTTTACGTTCGTTCGATACATCGTCGTTTTGTCGCGCGTCGATCGATATAGGTTAGGTTAGAAGCGTAAATGTCAACGGAGGGGACGGGGAAAATCGAGTGAATTTTCGATCTCGGGCCGCGCGACAGGCTTCACCTTTGCTATTTCGAGAGTTTTATTCGATGATCGCATGCTCGCGGCTGTGTCGATAGGTGGACAGGGTATCGCGTGGATCTGGCGCCGCGCGTTAATCGGCGTTTCGCGAGGGCCAGCCGAATTTGTCGACGCTACTGGAGTGACGGCTGACGTGGACGCGATATAAACGCGGTTTCGTTATCCGCCGTTTCGCTATGGCCTACGAACGAATTCGCGATGGCCTACGAACGAATTCGCGATGGCTTTAATGAGCTGACGTCACTGTTTCTACCTTGTGGCGTACTTTCGAATGGTAAATACAGTTCTCGGCTTGGCCCATATTCAACAAGCATAGCGACAAAGATTTTCGACACTACTCACACACGCTTATGCACGCGCTATAGTCGTAGGACAAGGATAGAACGAGTAACTGTAGAAAGGGTCAAGACAAATGGACTGGGTGAGTCACGCAATGTGACGTATCGAAATAATTCGTAAAATATTCATCGACGCAATGTTTCGTATAAAAGTACGGTTTTGAAGGGTACAGTTAGTAGTATAATCGGTTTTATCTTGTTTTGCTTTTCCGTCGACAGATGGAGGTCATTTGAATTGTTTTTAATCATTCGTACTTCAAGGATTTTTTAACTTGATTAACCGGTAATTCCACTACACTTTAGCTGTGAGAGGGCTTCTGAAACCAAATGTTTCGTATCGAAAATATCGACGAATTTATTCATATAGTAACCTCGCTCGCGTTTACATCTTTGTTGATGAAAATAAAATACATTGACAAATTGCAGGTTATTAATGTTTCCGTAGTGGCGCCAGCGGAGTGTGAGGTTAGGTAATGCTCAGAATTTATCTTTGAAATTCACCTAAGTTATTATTTATTTTCAATTTATTTTTAAATTAATTTCTCTTTTTCAGTTGCACCACTCGTCCTGAAATATCCCGTACATCCCCCTCATTTAAGATTAATAATTACTGGAATATTCTCGAAACAAATTTTATTTTAAAAGGTATTCAGAGTGTCTTGCATTATACGTACATTTTCCATGATACGATTCAATCTTTCCTCGCGAATGAATTTTACTATTTATTTTCAATTTCTTTTTACATTAATTTCCTTTTCAGATGCACCACGCACCCAGAAATACCCTGTGCATTTTCCTCGTTTAAAATTAATGTCTCCTAGGATATTCTCAGAATAAGATTTATTTCAAAAGGTTAATTCAATATTCTCAGTCTCTTTGTTCAAATATTTTACCATATATCTTCCATTCATTTTTACATTAATTCCCATTTTCCAGTCGTACAACGCCTCCTGAAACATCCTGTATTTCTGCTGCCCCGTCGAGATGTATTCAGTGCTAACGACGAACGGAAAACTGATTCGCCAGGCGTTTACCTAACGCGTTGGAACGCGATCAGTTGGTAATCGAAGCTCGGCTACCTTTCAATCGATCCCGATTGTCCGAGGGATTAAGCGGATAGTCGTGCGGGAACAATGATTCCTCCGTGGCAAAAGAGGGCGAGGAATTTTATCCCGTGGCAAGGCATTCGCGGAGGGGTGGTATGCTCGGTGGAAAAAAAGCCATTATTTACAACCTCGTCGCTGGGCTGATAAAGTTTCCGCGAGGAACAAAAGGAACGCACTCCGTAGTTTCGCTGTGGCTCGTCGAACACGCTCGCAACGTTTGAATATCGAGAGCTTGCGCGTTGCGACCACAAGCTTACAGGCTTTGATAGCGGAGGCTGTGGTGATGGGACGAAGGAGAAGTAAGACCGAGAGCAGAAGCAAGATAGGAAGGGCAGAAGGTAAGGAGTGGGTGGTATTCGAAATGGAGATAGGAAAGGGCAGAGAGGAGAGAAACGGGAGGAGGAAGGTGTAGAAAGAGGACGAAGAGGAGGAATAATAGAAGAGAAAATGTAAATAGAGAATGGAAACAGACAAATGGCCAATTTCGAAAAGGAGACTGACGAACGGTGGGAAAGGGGCTGGGGTGAAATTGAAGAAGGATAGCGGAGGAGAAAGAGAAGGGGCGAGAAGCAGAGAGAGAGGGAGAAATAGAATGGGGAGGGGGCGGCGAAGCGAGAGAGAGAGAGGTAGGGAGGGAGAGAAAGAGAGGCGGCACGGTGGTTGAGTCTGGTCCGACAGTCCGCGTGTTACCCCCAGCCGTAAAGCAGGGCCGCGTTTTCTCGACTTCCGGTTATCCCGTACCCGCCAGCCGAGACGCAGAAACCGTTTCGAACGGTTCCGGGAGATACGCGAACCGCGCTTCGATCATTCGTTCCCGCGGACATCTAGTGAACCGGAAGTGACACTCGAACCAGTGAAATCGGGAGGAAATAATCTTTGTCGAAGCTGACACCTTGCTGGATTTTATACAGGTAAGATAATCAGTTGTTTTCTTTTCCGTCCTTCCTTTCACTTCATTTCACTTTTTTTTTTTTTTCTTTTAAGTGGATGGTATGAAGATAACATGGTGAGCTCGAAGGATGAAAATTGATATTTGGGTTAATGGTTTGACGATGTTGTTCGTGGCTGTTAAGTAAATTGAATGTTCGAAGTTGACATGGAAGGTTTTTTTAAATATTTTACGGTAGGTCGTATAAAAGGAAATTTAACATTTGAAATTTTGAATACGGAATTAAAAGTTTTTTTTTTTTTTTAAAAGTCGGTTGACGAATTTTTTGCGTCGACTCGTTTGCAGGTTTTTTTACGACGTCGTACAGAAACGATATTGCGAAGCTAACTGCAAAGTGCAAGGCTAGAAAAGTTGCCGCACAAACGTTCGTACTTGCAGCAGTTTGCTTCCATTAACGAGCCTGTTAACGAGCTGAGCCAGCACCAGCGACGCCATATAATTGTTTACATGTAACTTTCGATGTTTCGGAAGTAGCTTCAATGACGTTCTCCGTGTTACCGCGGAGCATCAAACTTCGCAACGGTTTTACGACACGTTCTACGACGCGGAATAGAAAAATATGTTACCCTTGAAACGACCACATGTTTCCGAAGCATCTTGCTCGGTGTATTGTATTCTGGGAATATCGATTCAGCTCTACATAATTCTTGAAACCTCGATTTTTGTATATTTCTTCGAATAACTAATCGATTTCGATCGAAATCTCGACGAAATTCATGAGTATCGATTCGTTAGGGGTTTAACCTTCGAATTTGTCTGTGTTAGACACGTAGATCGTTCTAAACGAAGACAGACAGTCGATTCTAAAAATACTCGACGCTCTGTTCCCGATCATTTCGAGAAATCGATTTCGCTCTAGATTTAAAAAAACTCTGTAATTTTAGAAGGACCACAAGAGTTCAATCTTGGAATTTATTTTAGACGAAATATATTTGGAATTTTGCATGGATTTAAATAATTCGAGGAATCGATTTGGACCAATATTTGAACCAGATTCACAGACATCCATTGGAAGCTAAAATTTTGAGGAAGTCCACGGATATAGATTCATCAGGGGTTCAACCTGTCCACTGACAGATCATTCTATTCGAAGATACTGAAAAATTTATGTGGCTATATTTTGAGGAACGGATTGCAGTTAAAATCTTGAAAAAATCCACCGATATAGATTCACCTGGAACTCAACTGAACTGCATCATCTTGATTGCCTTAACCAATCAATCGTAGTTAGGATTTGAAAGGAGCCTTCGTATCTACCTACAAATAAATCCACAGGAAGACACTCTGACTGTTTCGTGGAATCGATGGCACTTAAAGTTGCCACAACATTCACGAATGTAGATTTTCTAAGAGTTTCACCCTCGAGCGTATTTCGAGATAGACGAAGATACTCTAGGCTAAAAATATTCGAAATTTTACGACGGTTCGATTAACTCGAGGGCGCTGGCGCCTGGAACTTTTTCAATTCGAAACACATCCCGATCGGTGCGTTCTGGTTCGGAACGGAAGAAGCGACTGGCAGTTTCCGCTACAAGGAATCTCTTTCCGTTTGCAAAAGTTAGCCCGGCGGCCGCTGAAAGTTCGTCGAGATGCACGTTTCCGAAGACGGGCGATACACTTTTGGCGACACGGTCGAACCTCGGCAACTCTATCGTGAACTTGGGTGAAACAGTGGCGCCCTCCTCTCGACTCTCGTAAAAGGAAAGCGACAAGTTGCGAGCGGTTTTCCCCGTCTTTTCTGGATCTATGGTTTCACGCTCGATTCAGCTTGGCCGGTTCGTTTACATTATTCTTTCCGCCGCCGTACCAGAGGCCTCGATCACGTACTCCATTGACTGGAAAATGTGATCTCGCATCGGCCCTGAATATTTTTATCCCGATGCAAAAAATAATCGGCGAATATATCACCTCGCTAGCTGTCGCACCTATGAATAAACTATGCCGACACGTCTGCCGTCATTTTCATAAATCCTGACGAACGATCGGCCACCTCTTATCGTGCCGAGCGATATCAGCGTAAGCCCTGCTCGAAATTGTTCAATACAGATTGGTCAGGCCCGCAAATCTCTATGAACGGCTGATCGACCTATTCCCTTAGCCATCTCGATGATGCATACCCTCGACACCGGTACCACGAACCATCGTTTCCACTTCTACGGCCCATCCAAAGTTGCGTTTTAAACTTCTCCAACGACCAAGCAACGAAGATGAACAGTCTGACCCACGTAAGACCGATCCGTCTTTGGTCAGGTTAGAGAGTGGCTCGGATTTACGATCTCCAGGTTCTCTAGGTTTCTCATCTTTTGGTCCAAGGGAGAAACTCGTTTGGTATTTAGACATGGTCTCCTTATGTTGATTAATTCAGATACTTACGAGAGAAGTAAGCAAGAAGGAAGAAGCTTCCAAGTTTGACTAGTACATTTGTACCTAATAAATGTGATTTTCTCTGTTTTTTAGAGTAACGTAACGTAAAGAGAATCGCAAGATTAATCGCAGTTTGTCAGGAAAGCGTGTAGGATTGAATTGAAATCATAATGAAGATGATAGTCGTACCACGTAGGTATTATCACTTTATTCTTTATCTAACTGATATCACGAGTTTGATATCACTTTCAACTTGTCATCGAGAAGGTAGAAATTAGTGTGAGTTTTCTATATTCTCAGGATAGCTCGTTACGTTGGTCACATGGTCGATCCAGAGGAATTATTTAACGAGCAGCTAAGGTCGCGATAAAAGGCAACGTCGATGATGGAGTCGGAGTATAGACGAGGAGGTCCCGTTCCGTTTGAAATGTAAATTTCAGGGTTGGGCGTAAAAACGGAAGGAAACGCAGGGCAGGGCGTTGTTAAGTTGATCACGCTCGTTGTAGATAAATAAGATAGATAGAGACAGAGATCTGCCCGCAACTAAAGCGTACATGCAAGTGGTCGTTCCAAGACTGTGGTCGATTATCTCGCCGATCTACACTCGATGATAACTCGTTTTATTATTTTTCCTCTTCCTCTTTTCCACAGAGCAGAGTTCCCGATTCCTCCCCGATCGATGCGATTGTGCGTTTCGCCGCGACGAAGAAATGCGCATAAATTAGAAATCCCACGGTGGAAACAGCTTGGAAGTAATCCAGATTAAACCGAGGCTTCTGTAAAGGCGATTTAGTAGACTCCCAGATCGCTCCTTACGATACGAGAATGACTTAATTCGTGCGTAACCTTGGCTTTTATAAATCTCGCTTTATCTACATCTGCGTTCAAGCGAGGAACTTATTCTGGATTTCTTTGTGCCACTTAAAGCGTGATACACGCTATCACGATGATACACACGACTGAGCACGAACTTCATTTCCGTGATTCGTAACAGAATACGATCTAAGGGGTTGTTTGAGAGCGAAGGATGCATGCATTCGATGAAATCTCCTCCGATTTAAACGCAGTCTCCATTGGAAAGGATCGAAAGTGTCTTCTTCATCTTTTCCTTTATGGTCGTTATCGTGCTGAAGAGTTTTCTAACCGAGAAGAACAAAACGATTCCATCTCGGTGACACCCTCGCTGGCAAACGATTCCGTGTCACGCACAGCGCCATCGAATTCCCAGTTGGCCGGACGATGCTATCTCCAAGATTAGCGTCGCGATTATTCGAGGCTAGTTCAGGATCCCCAAGAAAAGAATCCAGTATCAAGAATTTCGAAGAGTTCTTCATTTCGACATGAAAATGTTCGTCAACCGATTTATTATTGCTCGCGTAATCACAATAATTGGTACTGTAGAGAGCTCAGAAGAAGTCGATTAGCTGTGACTAGGTGTAACCAATCAGTAGATCGACCTGTTTGCATGCATATGTAAAAATCGGTATACACGAATTTTCTTTATTGGTCACACAATCATTGCTACTAACTTAGAACGTATAGGTTATGTCTGACAAAGCAAGAAAGATACCCTTGTCTATTGACCATCTCTGTCTTTTTCTGGTTTAGCAAATAATGTGTGACAAAAACGAGTGATTTGTATTTAAAAAAGACACTCTTGCCTATGTCTGTCTTCCTCTGAGCTCTTTGTAGTAGGTAGCGTGTGATAAAGGAAACGAACTGCATGTATCTATGAGCGACTGGCTTCGTCCGAGCTTCCTATAGCACGTTGCCCATCACATGGAAACAATAATGAATCGAATTTAATTAGACTGTAAGTTGATCGACGATGCAAATGTGTTCGAAGAATTCCTTGTTTGTGCAAGGGAAGTTACTGATTGCGAGCAATAGCGTTAATGCCGGACAAAGCAAGAGAGCGTCACAGGGATAAAAGGGGCGCGTTATCTGAAACGGTGCGACGATCGTAACACCAGAGACACAGTCACAGGTGCCCGAGATACGAGAGGACGTAGAGCACATTTGGCAAAGCCATTCTTATCAGCGGCTGCTTTTTAACCGTGTACTTTAATTCATTGCGGTCGAAGGTTTAGCTGAAACTGGCAATGAAACAGTAAAAGGCGACGCCTCTGTTATCGAGATTTTCGTTCTCCTAACAACCCGAAAGAGGATCAAATTATGCTCTAAACAGACTGTCTCTCGAGCTTCTCAACTCCGTTTAACAGTCACAGCAAAATCCGAGCTTTTTAACACAGTAAGGAACGTTAATTAACGCTGATTTAACTCTGATTTAACACTGATTACTCGTCACAGTAGCTACCCAACGTCTGACGATCACTGGGATTTTAATCGCTCGTTAAAATCTCCCATTGATTCGCAGCTCTGGCAAAGCAAAGCACTTCCGCATTGTTTCGTGCTTCAAAGTGCATTCGAGGGTTGATTCGCGATTCTTTGAAACTTCTCACTTCGGGAATTCGAATATGAAAAGATTGGTTCAACGTATAAAACACGAAGAAGAAGAGAAAGTGGTAGATAAAACGATTTTCTGGTTTCCACAGATCGTGAAGGAAGAAAAGGATGCAGAGGTGGAAGAGGGACTCACAGGGGCCGGTCGACTGATCCACCCTGCCGACATTGGCGGCGGAGTGGGAGCTTTATCTGGACACGAACGAACCCTCGTTCGAGATTGGCGGGCTTTAGAGAGCTAGGGAGTTCCGCGGGACCCGGCAAATGTGGCTCTGTGCACGGTGAGCCGGGGTTACGGGGGCCGCGGGGCCCGTGGCGGTGGGGGTAGATCCCGCGGCGAGGCAAGCGTGAGGCTACCCCTGAGTCCTCGCACTCTGTGCGCCCCTGGGGCCGGAGGTGGCGCACATGTGCACGCACAGGGCACTGGACCCGGCGCTACTGCGACCGCGGCGACCGGGCCTCCTGGACCCGGAAACAATCCTGGCACCGAGGAAGGATCCGGTCTTCCCGACGAGCCAATGGTGACTATTCTTCCCGCAATTCTACAGGCTGACCTACTCGCTAGCTAACTCAAAGGCAACACCGTCTGAGCAGAGACTTTTTAGAATTTTGTACAAAAAGTGTGTCGCATATTTAGGGCATTGTATGAAGTTCTTTACTTAAACGTGGAATTATTATATAGCGAAATTAGTTTTATCCTATTTATTTCATAGCACAATCTCATGAGTGTCTATTATAGCTAAGTAAATGTGGAGAGTTAATATCGATTCGCTTTACTAGTATTCGGTCAAATTGAACAAGCGTGTACGTCATATATCTTGCAACCCAATTAATGGGAAATCAAAGTTTGTTTGAAATTGTGACTCGCGGCGTTTTCTCCTATACCGTCGATGAAAAATTCCATATCGCAACGTTTGCTGTAGATTGAAAAATTGAAAAAGCTAGAGAATTTTGATTCTAGAATCAGTTGAGGATTTAGTACAGGTACAAGTAAGAAAATGATTCGAAATTAGTAGACATTGGTCAGGAACTAGGGTTACTGCTGCGAGGTTTAGGTGCTGCCTTTGAATCTATTAGCGAGTGAATCGACCTGCCTATCGTTATACAGCACTGAAGTTATACCTTGTTTCATTATAGTCGCGTAATCGTTGCCATACGTACCACGAAGGACAGAAGGACACAGTCAGCGGGGTGTATGACGTAGGATTTAAGCAAGATGAAATTTCCTTTTGTTCGATTTCCCGCTCGTCTACTTTGTCACTTATCCTCCACGCTTCACGGTAATCCAGCATGGTGTTGACATTCCATTTCCCTGACATTTCTTTTCCATTCCTCCAATGTTTTCCCTTTAAACGATTCTCTTCCTAATAAAAGGATTCCCTGAAAATGCTTCAACCACCTCTTATGTTAACGCAATTCCACGTTCTTTATTCCTCCCTCTGCGCCATGTTTTCTCCAACTCCTTGGCTAATGGTCTCCTAGACATCGGCATCCTCTGCATGCTCCCTGTCCTCTACTTCCCTCGTGTACCCCAAAAATTCGAATGTAATTAAATTACGTTTATTTACGAGAAAGACCCGAAGTAATTTATACAACAATTTGTGAAGAATACGTGTACTGTGTACTTTTGTATTGCACTGTTATGTTCGTGGCTCCCATAACTCTTTAACTCTCTTCACGTGGTCCTAGAAGTTTAGTGTTAACTCTTTCGCTACGGTGGGCATCGCCATTAAGTCTCTCCTGTAAAACGAAGGGTCGTGTGAAATGTGGAAACATTACACGCACACAGTCTTTAGCATTCGGGGCCAAATTTTTTGAAAAAAGGAAGAAAAAGGAAAAGGAAAAGCGATCATCGCCAGAGCTTACAATTCTTTGCGAAGAAGGCTAAACGGAACGGTAGCATTTGTTTTAATTTTTGGCACAATTTTTGTGACCGGTGACTATAGTCACCCATAGTATCGAAAGAGTTAAACTCCTTAGAGACCCACATAAAATACTCGTAGATACCCGTATTGTACTCTAATTTTTCAGTGTAATTTGCAAAATTCTGTGTCGAGATATGGTCCCCATTGGTCTATATTCTGTTTTCCTTTTCGTGGTACCGAATCACGTTCGATTAATAGGAAAATAGCGACGCAGAGCTTTGACTGACTCTGTTTTCTGTTCAGGTACACGTCGAGAGGGCCGCTCAACAGGGTACCTGGATATGCTGCGTGCCTTGTTACTGGCTCCGTCGCAGTAAGGCCGTGCACAAGGCGCTGCTCACGTTCGCGATGCTGCTCGTCACCAGTCTGCTCGTCACCAGCCCTGTCCTCTTCCTCATCACCACGCTGCCTGAGGGGGAGCAGCCACGTGAATGCGTGCCGTTGGTAAGTGACAGTCATCCTTTTAACCTCCGATTGTCTTTACTATCCTATGCGAGATACCTACACCAGCTCACGCCACTTTCTCCGCCGTTTTCTCCCTGCCAGAAAATGTACAGTTACGTCGCAGAGTAAACGTCGAGGTCAAACCTCTGCGGACCAGAATAATTTTTAACACTGAACCTACCACGACCTACATGAACCTAAGTTCACCGATGGACGAAAAGAGGATGGAAGAACACTCTTAAAGAAAACTGAGTAAGAAGAAACGTCGAAAAATTGATTATAAAATAGAAATCACGTAGTCGAGGGACCAAAGGGATAGCATTAAAAGCGGAATTTTGAATCAGAAATAGTCATTCAAATAAAAATAGTCATTTAAGTCGTGGTAGGTTTAGTGCTAAAGTGCAAACCGAATATTTAAGACAGAAAAAGAAAAGTTGTAAGAGTTGCTAGATCACTCCAAAGTCAATTTTACATTCTTAACCCTTTGCACTCGAGAGGTGCCTCTAGGTCACCATTTGATAAAATTTCGAAGTTCGATATTGATTAATATATCAAATTCAAAATAATGTAACATTGTGCGAGGTATTGAAATTGAATAATTCTACGTGTTAATTATTATACGATTTCTTATTTACCGCTCAAAAAATATCATCAGCCTTATGGAAGAAAATTTTTCAACTCGTACGCAAAGGGTTAAATGAAACGTCTTTTCTTTGAATGTACACGAACTATGAATGGGTAACGCTGTAGTTACAACTCTCTTAGAATATCCGATCTGAATATGAAATTTAGATAAGCTTCTCTGAAGTAAGATCGTGGTTCGAGTGGATAGGACGTTGAACTTAGAAAATAAATTCAACTCTGGTAGAGAAGCTCAAGTATAAACCAAGTTGAAATCACTCCACGATCTTTTGTCTCTGTAAATTATTTTCTTTTAACGTTCCACGTGTGGTTACGTTGATTTAAGTCCCATTTAGACTTAGTTGAAAGCGAGAGTGCAAAGATGCTTCTGAAGCAGTAGAGGTACCTGCATCACGGGCATCTTAGTGGAAATTTCGAGAGGCTTGTATTAGGGTTGTTTCTTCGTGGAAGAACGAAATTCCGAGCGATATTTCGTGTACTAGCCTACGTTCCTGTCATCTCGAAAAGCGAAGGTTGGATCATAAAGTGTCGCATGAGCTCGATGCTCCTCGGTCGTGTCGCCTGCTTCATGATCATGCTTCGATTTTATCGTTACTCTTCCGTGCAATTTCTCGGTTATTTTATAGAGGCTTGAAGCACCTGAATTTCGAGCTTGCCTTTGATTTTATGACCTTAACGTAGATACCTCGTCGTTTGTCCGAGGGGTCACTAAAAGACGAAAGAATTTCGGAATTCCTTGCTGGATAAAGCTTTGTGCGAAACACGTATGCGTGTGAGATGACTAGAGTGGTTCAGGGTGGTGACAGTTTGGCCAAGATGCTCGTCTGTGCTTTCGGCTCTTTAATATCCATCTAGGTCTCAAGCTCTACTTTCCCCTATTATTATACTTTCGGTATAATACCACACTTGTGTCGCTTTTTATACAGTATTTTTTGCACGTTTCATTCCCATTTGCGCGATTTTCTTTTAGCACGTTCCGTTCGCATTTTCCTCATTCTCCACGTTTTACTTCGCATAATTCGCAGGAAATATCGCGAAGATTTTTCTTCGCGAATCTTTCAAATCTTTTGTCTCGCTCGACAATAATCCAGCAACGTATAATCCAGTTTCCTTTTTAATTCTTCCGATACAAGTTAGGTATACCTCTTCGAGCAGTTGGTGTATATCTGGAAAGGAATCCGGGAATTCCAGTTGCAAATCAATTTGTCAGCCCTCCGCAAGCCCTGGTCCAAGTAACATTCATCTAATCTCGACGTCTCTTTCTGTTCACCGACTCAGGGTAGTTGCCGTGTTTGGTGGCCGAACTCGCGATTTTCGACGAGCGCAGCGTGCCCCGGAGATTTAGCTTGCCTGGCCGCACGGTGGAGGGTGAACGAAGGAGAACTATTTGTAAGCTGTTCGCCAGCTAACACGGTGTAACAGGTTTTGTCCGCGAGAGTCAGAGCGTGAGAGTTTATGTCCTCGCCGGCAGTGTTCGCCTGAAGCGTTATATCACGCGCTTTCGTGCCGGTAAAGCTGAAACCGTCACGAGCAAAACCATGCGGAGTTCCCTGGAAAATTTCCTCCATATATCTCGCGACCAACCTTGGCCGTGAGTTTCTCTCCAGAAGAATTTCGCCGATGTATTCGTGGCTTTAATTTTTCGTGTTATAATTGTTGTGATAAATAATCGGGGGAGAATATCCCCATACGTTATCCATGTTAGGGACTTTCATTCTCGTGTTGCTAACAGCAAGTGTCGTCAGAGGACGACAGTTTACCAGTTATACGAGTTTACTTCCTTGCTTTGGAGGGTGCTAAACGTATGTATCCCCCTGGGTCTATTTTCTTTTCCTTTTTCTTTTATGTGAGGGAAATTTTCAAAAGATATCGCGAACTCTAGCGAACGGGTTTATGTGGGAACTTTATCCCCTCACTATGTGAAACCCCCACTATGGCTATCTTCGTCCTGTTGGGGGAGCACTGAGAACTCGAGACAAACGCGATCGGTGCTCCCTTCCCTGCGACATGCCCATAAGTCTGGGCCCATCAGTGTATATGAGCATTCCAATTTTCACAGCACTGCGTGGTCATTACTTGGACGCTGTCCTTCCCCTACCATGGCCTCACAAATGTGGGCCCTAGCTGGTATCCTCGTGGGTCCAACTCCAATTCACGGTGGCTATCTTCGTCTCGCTGGGGGAGCACTGGAAACTCGAGACGAACGCGATCGGTGCCCCCTTCTTCGCGACCAATGCCCCCTCCTTCGCGACCGATGCCCCCTCTCCCGCGACATGCCCACAAGTTTGGGCCCATCAATGAATAGGAGCATTCGAATTTTCACAGCACCGTGTGGCCACTAAGCTGTGACGCCTCGTCGCCCGATTATGGCCTCACAAACATGGGCCCTAGCTGGTATCCTCGTGGGTCCAACTCCAATTCACGATAGCTATCTTCTTCTCGCTGGGGGAGCACTGGAAACTCGAGACGAACGCGATCGGTGTTCCCTTCTTGGCGACCATTGCCCCCTCCTTCGTGACCGATGCCCCTTTCTTCGTGACCGATGCCCCTTTCTTCGCGACCGATGCCCCCTCTCCCGCGACATGCCCACAAGTTTGGGCCCATCAATGAATAGGAGCATTCGAATTTTCACAGCACCGTGTGGCCACTAAGCTGTGACGCCTCGTCGCCCGATTATGACCTCACAAACGTGGACCCAATCTGGTACCCTCGTGGGCCCAATTCCAATCCTCGTGCAACCTGTCCCGGATGCAAAGGGGATGAAATATTTCCCATATTTGGTTAGGATAACTCCCATATCGCGATTCTTTGGGTTACTCTGATCGACGAGAGAATCTTCAGGATCTCCGGGATCTTCGAGATCCGTTTGCATAGTCGCGTAACGTCCCGGAATGCGCCGCGGTGACGAAACGTTGCCATGAATGGCGTGGAACGCGATTATGCGCCGGGTATGTAATCTCAATTGGATTTGACGCGGTCGTTGCTGGAAACCTTCAACATGGCTAAACGCGTTGCACCCCCTGTTGTTCTCGCATGAGTAATGGCCGTATAATTGGTATCAGTTCGCAGTTATCCTTATGAGGCTTCCCAATTAACAGTAAACAAGCTATAATTCAGTTAAACGTCCTTGGGAATGATGATCGTAATTCAATATACGTTAATCGACCAGTCGATCTAACGGGGTTCGCGTTTCTTCCTGGTCGGGGGTAGCAATTTGCTTGCAGGAGGGCACGGTCAGGCTGGATCTTCGCGTAACATCAAAAAACAAAGGCTCAAGTGTAAATTAATTAGGCTGAAGGAAAATTTTGTACACTCTTCTATCTGCATCTAGTCTACCTTTTAACCCTTTGCACTCGAGAGGTGCCCTTCAGTCGCCATTTGATAAAATTTCGAAGCTCGATATTCATAGATATGTCAAATTTCAGATAACGTAACGGTGTGCGAGGTATCGAAATCAAATAATTCTACGTGTTAATTATCACGCGACTTCTTATTCCTGCTCAGAAAAATATCGTCAGCTTTGCAACAGAAAATCTTTGAACTCCTATCTTTCTTTGTCCAAAAATTCGTCGAGTGCAAAGGGTTAAATGTTATTAGAATATCGTTTAGTATGTTTAGAAAGGTGCTAAAAATTTGGAAGGTGTGAACAAAGTGTAAAAGTTTAGCTTCTGGTATTTATCAACCCCCTGTACTTTGAGAATTTTCTGATTCGGTTGATTGGTGACGTTAAGCGTAAGTCGTATAGTTATTCCTATACTTAAATTTATGATCCTGATGAGCTCTTTATAAGCTATTAACTCTTTGCGGCACAGGATTTCGGATGATAAAATAGACCCGTGTTGCATAGAAATTTTATTGCGTTTTAAATGAATTTAAAACTATAGTATTATATATTATTATACTAGAATTATTCTACTAATTCTATTGGAATTCTGATTATGTGTGTACGAATACGGTAAATATCTATAGGGAATATAGATATTTTCGTAGAAAGGTAACGATACCGTATGGCCCATCGTATTCCAGAATAATCCTCGCGTGTTTGGTGATTGAGATAAGGCAAATAACGAACATGGACGCGAAATGAACCAAAGTTTATTTAGTAGTGGCGTGCCGGATTCCGAAAATGTCAGAATACCGATGCTAGAGGCGGCTCGGGGTCTCGGATATTTTCAGGAAATTCTGCACATTTTAGAGATTTCGTGACATTCTTGGAATTTCGAACATCTTTGCGAATCTCTGACGTTTTTGGAATCCCGGAAATTTGAATATTTTAAATTTTTAATATTTTTAATAACACCGAATATTTTCGAGATTTTCTGATATTTTTGGGATTCTCGGATATATTAGAGAATTCCCAGATATTTTCAAAAACCCCGAATATTTGCAGGAATCTCAAACATTTTCAAAATTTCGAATAATTTCGAGAACCTCGAACATTTTCCGAATTTCGGATATTTTCAAGAACTCCGGACATTTCTGAGACTTCTTAAAATTTGTTGAACTTCGAATATTTTCTACCTCTCATCCCAACTTCAAGAAAACTCCCCCTCCTTCCTGTTCCACAGAAAAATTTTCCACATCCCACATCCCACACCCCCTGAGTATTTAACCCTCTCTTCGCAACAAAATACCCGTACCCGAAGAATTCCTCTCACGGATTTGCCAAGTAGAGTATATCAACTCTAAATGGAAGAAAATTCTAGACACTTTTATGTAACTCGCGAAGGGTGGAGAGTCGATCTGAATAGCAACGCTCCGCGGAAGCGAGCTTATTTACAAGTTGCGATTGGCAGTATTGCACGGCGCGTTATTGAAATTGCTCGGCTTTCGCAGTCAACGTTAATCTTACCTGGAGCTTTGTTCGCCGGGGGGTTGCTACTTTGACTGCATTTAATGCACGCTCGCAAGCGGAGAAATATTCGCCGAGTTGGCGATATTCGCGAATTCGAAAGGGGGTTAAAGGCCGCGGTGTAATCGCTAACGCGGGGATCGATCGATCGTCTCGCAGGGTGGCGAGAATAAACCGTGAAACGTAAAAATAGTTCGCCTCGAACGACCGTCTGTTGGTGGAGCGTGGATTTATTAGCACACTGAGCGCCGGACCCGTGAAAACGCGGATTTCTGAGTCAATCGTTTGGGCCCCGCGATAATGCGAGTTTGTAAGTTTGTTAGTTGACCCTCGCCCTCAGAATGACGAGGATCTTCTTCTTTGCTCGTATAGGTGTCTTACGCGTCAATTTGCATTCACTTGTCACGTTTACGACAATCTGCATTTGTTATACTTCAAAAATAAAACGTATACTATGGTTTAGAAACAATCGAAGCAAGAATTACTCTCAAGCAGTGTATTCCGTAGTTAGTACCTCTTTCGTAGGTTTACGCTTTTTGTTGAACAGTATAATAAATCTTATTATTCTGTAGGGATATGGTTCCGATCGGTAATATACGGAAATAAAGGATGCTATGGATTCCAATATTTATTTTATTTACGAGCTAAGAGACTTAGAGAATAAGTTACAAGCTAAACAGACTACAACTAAATACGGTATTCACACTCGCACTATCGAACTACCTCTCTCTCTTTCAAACTTCTTCTGTATGCAGGCCTGTCCCAGGACAGCCCTTACACCCTTATTTAACACTAGATTCACGGAACCCGACAATTTGACGGAAGGGTTGCTCCAATTATACGATGGTAACAGATTTAGTTAACTGATACTAAGACTGTTAATATAATATATAATTGTTTTTAAATTAAACTGGTTTCCTTTACCTGTCAATTGGACAGGTGTCCTTAGAAATAGGTATACAGATAGCGTTCGTAAACCTAGTGTTAAAGTCAATATATGGATATTAAAACGCATACTGATTTGTGTTTAACCCTTTGCACTCGAGAAGTGCTTCTCAGTCGCTATTTAATCAAATTCTAGAGATAGATGTTGTTCGTATATCAAATTTACAATTACCCAACGATGCGTGTAATATCACGCATAAAATAATTCCACGTCTTAATTTGTGTACGACTTCTCATTTTCCGTTTTAAAAATATCGTTGACTTTATGGTAGAAAGTCTTCGAATTATTATTTTTCTATAATGAAAAAATCACCGAGTGCAAAGGGTTAATACTACCGATAATACGTACAAATACCAAATTTTTAATTTCTCTAATTTTCCGTAGTTTTCTTTATTTTTCCACTTGTCCCCCGCTGTGAGGATATCGATCGCAAAGGGTTAAATGTCTCATATGTCGCTTGACTTGACGTTCAATGTGTTAATTCCAACGACATCACCTCGAAGGGTGAAAATATTCGCAACTTTCTACTCCTTCGAGCTGTGCTCTTCCTCTTCTTGGGGATGGAGGACGAAGAAGGGACGAAGAAGGGGGTTGGGTCGACCTTGGAAAGGGAAAATCCGAGGGAATTCGAGTTCGGATCCCGGAGGAAATGCAGGATCGACGACGGTGGATAATTATCGTGAACGGTCGTCGGAAATTTCCGGAATAACGTTATCAATTATGGTTTAATTATCGGCGACAGAGGCGACGCCTATCCTGTTACGCGTCGGTTCGCAATCAACGTGCATTTGCTGGATGCGCGATAACTTCTGTTAAGCGATACCCGCGACACGTGCATCCGGTGATTATGAAAATCATCGGAGTTAGGGATTTATAAAGAATTAATTTGTCCCTCGATTCGCGCTGCTTCCATTTACATCCATTTGCGGAAGCGATGGAAAGTGCGACGCGAAACGCAGTTTCGCAGAGTGACAGAGAATCGCGGGGCAATTAGGTTTGCAATTTTTTAAACTTTTTGGTACCTTGAAATATTTGGTATGGCAGATTTCTTCCAAATGAAAATTGTTCTCTTTTTCTTTCCTTTTTCGTCTCGTTTCGTTTTCAGCATTGTTTGTGGCAAATTATTTTTGCGTTTCTGTTGGAGAAAGTTTGGAAATTATGGTTTGGTTGAAGCTTCTTGATGAACTACGTGATTTGGTACAGGTGGTTCTTTTCGTTGACCTAATCGTTTTGATTATTTCAGTAATTGTTTGTAGCAAATAACAGATTTTTGCATTTCTGTTGGAGAAAGTTTGGAAATTATATGGTTCTTTTCGTTGACCTAGTTGTTTTTACTATTTCAGTAATTCTTTATAGTAAATGACAAATTTTTGCATTTTCGATGGACAAATCATATTGCAACTGAAGCTTCGTGATGAACTGCATAATTTGGTCCATGTGGTGGTTCTTTTCGTTAACCTAATCGTTTTATTTCAGTAATTCTGTATAGCAAATGATAGATTGTTGCATTTCTGTTGCAGAAAGTTTGGAAATCATGTTGCAATTGAAGCTTCATGACAAACTGCATAATTTGTTCCATGTGCTTCTTTTCGTTGACCTAATCGTTTTGATTATTTCAGTAATTGTTTATATTATTGACAAATTTTTGCGTTTCTGTTGGAGAAAGTTTGGAAATTATGGTTTGGTTGAAACTTCTTGATGAACTGCGTGATTTGGTCCAGGTGGTTCCTTTCGTTGACCTAATCGTTTTGATTATTTCAGTAATTGTTTATAGCAAATAACAAATTTTTACGTTTCTCTTGGAGAAAGTTTAGAAATTATATGGTTCTTTTCGTTGACCTAGTTGTTTTTACTATTTCAGTAATTCTTTATAGCAAATGACAAATTTTTGCATTTTCGTTGGAGAAATCATGTTGCAACTGAAGCTTCGTGATGAATTGCATAATTTGTTCCATGTGGTTCTTTTTGTTGACCTAATCACTTTGATTATTTCAGTAATTGTTTATATTATTGACAAATTTTTGCGTTTCTGTTGGAGAAAGTTTGGAAATCATGTTGCAATTGAAGCTTCACGATAAACTGCATAATTTGGTCCATGTGGTTCTTTTCGTTGACCTAATCGTTTCGATTATTTCAGTAATTCTTTATAGCAAATGACAAATTTTTGCATTTTGTAATAAATGAAAATTTATTTGCATATTCAATTTTTAAAAACTATATTCTGCCACAATTCTCATAACATTCAGAATTTCGTACCACTTTCTCACCCCAAAAATTCGACTTTCTCGATTACTTCACTTTCCACCTTTTTCACACCTCAATTACTCAAAAATTAGTCAAAAAGGATCACTTAGACTCGTCTCAACAATCGTATCTGTTCCTCTAGCAATTATATTTGCATTGTTATTTTCTAGGAAGTCGAAGAATTAATTATTCCTTCCTTTCCTTTCCTTTCTTCAATAATCCTACGTAATAAAAACAAAAGTAATAGATATTTGTATATTTATTTTTTAAAAAGTATGTCCTCTCACAATTCTCGTAACATAATCGAGACATTTCACTTCGCCAATCCAGATAAAGAATTTCGTTCCACTTTCTCACCCCAAAAAATCGACTTTCTCGTTCACCCCAATTTCCCGAAAATCACTCCCCAAAAATTAATCAAAAAGGATCACTTACACACGTCCCAACAATCGTATCTGTTTCTCTCGCAAATATATTTGCATATTCGTTTTCTAAAACCTATATTTTATTATAGTACTCACGAGAAGCTGTCATTTCAATTCGTTGATTCAAAGAATTTTTATTCCCCATTCTCACCCTCAAAAATCGACCTCCTCGTTTACCCCAATTTCCCAAGAACCACTTCCCAAAAATTATCCCCCCAAAAATTCACACACACACACACATCAGGTAATCGTATCTGTTCCTGTACAAAAATCCGCGTGTCGTCACGACCCGATGGTTCGACTTTCGCCGAAAAGTTGTAAAAGTCAGAAGAAGAAAAGCGCGGGCGTTTACTTTGGGAAGGACTTTGGTTCGGAATCGAGTTTCAGCGATTGTTTCACACGGAACTGGCACGAGAAGAAGTAAAAAGCGAGAATTTATTCGGAATTCCCATCGGCCAGTTTATCGACTACAGGCTATACAGTTCCAGATATACGTTCCAATTAAACAATGGTCGAATTTGCTCGGCCAGCCGTGCCGTATAAAAATCCCTTTGTCACGCCAGTTATAGACACTTTCACGGGGGAATTATTAGAATCGAGGCTGCCTTTCTCCGCTTCTCTGCTTTATTTAAACCCCAGCCGATGTCGTTCTATAACAGAACCGATCCGGATCGCTCTTGCGGACCTCGTAATCGTTGCAATTCCACTCGGTAATTCTTCTTTGCAACGTTAAACGCCGATTTCCGGCGGATTAACCAGCGGAAGAATAGCCCGGAGGGGTAATCCGCGATCAATTAAACCTGCTTCTTTTTCGCCGCGTCTTCCTCAGGTTTTAGCCTGTTAATAAGTTTGCGGTAATTACCGGCAGAGTAGTTAGTGGGATTCGAAGCAGATTGCAGCTCGAATCTTCCGGATGTAGTCGGGGTTGCTTCGTTATATCCGCGTAATACTCCACTGACGTCCCTGTACCTCGAGCTTTCTCGTAATTACCTTAAAGTCATGGTCGAATATGGGATATGTGCCGGTGGTTATGAAAGTGACCTAACGAGGGAACGTATGCAGGCCGCGTGCACCGAACTCGATGAAATTTATGCGAGAGATAATTCTCGGAAAAGTATTTCACACGTGTCCTTTTTGGGTGATCGTCGTTCATATTAAAGGGGTGAAAACAGGCCATGAAGTTAGAGATATATTTTTTGGAATATTTTGGAATTCATAAGGGCTAAAGGCAAAATTTTTTGGCGGTCGTCGTCCATATTAAAGGGGTGAAAACAGCCCCCCGAATTTGGAGGCATATTTTTTGGAATATCTTGGGAACCAAAAGGGCTAGGGGCCAAATTTTTTTGTGACCATCGTCCATATTAAGGGGATGAAAACAGCCTCTGATGTTGGAGGCATATTTTTTGGAATATCTTGGAATTCATAAGGGCTAAAGGCAAAATTTGTTAGCAGTTGTCGTCCATATTAAAGGGGTGAAAACAGCCTCTCGAAGTTAGAGGCATAATTTTGGAATATCTTGTGAACTAGAAAGGCTAGGGGCAAAATGTTTTAGCAGCTGTCGAGCATATTAAAGGGGTGGAAACAGCCCTCCGATGTCGGAGGCATATTTTTTGGAATATCTTGGAATCCATAAGGGCTAGAGCAAAATTTTTTGGCGGTCGCCGTCCATATTAAAGGGTTGAAAACAGCCCCTCGAAGTTAGAGGCATAATTTTGGAATATCTTGTGAACTGGAAAGGCTAGGGGCAAAATGTTTTAGCAGCCGTCGAGCATATTAAAGGGGTCGAAACAGCCCTCGGAAGTCGGAGGCATATTTTTTGGAATATCCTGGGAACCAAAAGGGCTAGAGTTGTATACAAATTTTAAAGAGAAATTTATTTGGTTAAATAATGTATTAAAAATTCGGATTTTATAACTCGTTTGTCACACTAAATCTTAATTCACGTTCCTATAGATCGAAATAGGGGATGCGGGTTTCGTAAATCGCTATTCTATTTCGAAATATTGTAAATTAAAAATATAAAAATATAAATATACATTATCGTTTTTAAAACTTCCATTAAAAATTTCACATTCAACGTAATTGTTTTACAATTAATTACTCGTCTCCACGATTCTTCTTCCCATAAAGCTAATCAATTTTTCAATATCGTTATTCCATTTTTTCCAATATTTCATTTTCATTCATCGGTTATTTGACAGTTTAAATAACCATTTTTTAATTTTTCATTAAAAATTTCTCCATCGATGTTACCTGTTTAGTCACTTGACTACGTAATTTGACTTTTAGTATACGTGTAATCAATTTTTCAATATTTTCCCTTATTTATTTTTTTTAGGACTCTTTTCCTCTCCTCTTTTCGTCAAATTTGACAGGCCGTGGTGGGATTAACGTTAAATTAATTAGCGAGGTACGAACTCGGAGTAAGGGTTCAATTCTCTTTGCAATTTCGCGAAAAATCGAGCCACGAAATTATTTCTTTTCCATTTTTCACTCGGGCCATTTTTGCGAAAAATTGAGCTTCGAAATTATCTCTTCTCGATCTCTCACTTTGACTACTTTCACCAAAAATTAAGCCACGAAATTATTTCTTTTTGATCTTTCACTCGGGCCATTTTTGCGAAAAATTGAGTTTCGAAATTATCTCTTTTCGATCTTTCGCATTGACTATTTTCGCGAAAAATTGAATCACAAAATTATCTCTTTTCGATCTTTCACTTCGACCATTTTCGCGAAAAATTGAATCGCAAAATTATCTCTTTTCGATCTTTCACTATACCTTTTCGCCATGTTTGTTTCTCTGTATGTCGCGTAGAGTTCACAGCAAGTGTTTAGAGATATTTATCGTGGACGAAGTTCGGTGAGAGAGATTAGGTGAACGCAGGGTGGCAGAAGGAATGTAGGGTATAGACGTACATACTGGGAACTCGGTGGATGATTTATTCGAAAATCGAGCAACGAATGACGGATTCGAGACGTCGAATTCTTTGCAGAAGCGCGAAGTTCGACGAGGGTGGTTCAAGCAGCACGTGCTGCATCGCGACGAAGCCGTACAACTAGGTAAGGTTTCCAGTCAACCCTACGTGGGGTCAGGGTTTTACCCTTCATCCTGACCTTTATCTTGATTCTTGGACGGAATGAAACCCTCGCTCGCGCAATCTTCGTAGTTTCCTCGATCTTTCGATTGGTTGGATGCACAATGACCAATCTTCTGTAAGTACATGAGAGTTGTGCAGATTGAGGATGGAAGGTGCGAGAGTGAGACGTGTTTAATTAGAAGGTGCTTTACCGTTTGTGTCTCGATTGATGGGATTTGACGATGGGATAATATGGGGTATTTTTAAATTTAATAATCTCTTTGTGGGAAAAGAATATTTTTTCGTGACAATGTTTTGTGGTCTTCGTGATAAATGAATGTACTTTTTATTGAAATTTCATTTGTATCTTCCTCGCATATTATTTAGATTTGTATAATACTTTCTACAGAATTTTATTATTGGAATGATATGACATACTTAAGAATTTCTTAAAGCCCCTCCATATGAATAGAATATTTTTGTCGTTAGAATTTCATTTGTACCACTGTAATATCTGTGCACTCACGTACAACTCAATCTTGCAAAATTAAAAAATTAATAGAACTCGACTATTAAGACTATATAGGATATTTAGGAATTTTCCAAAATCTTAATGACTAAAAACTATTTTATCGTTAGAATTCCATTTGCACCCCTGTAATACTTGTGCACTCATGTACAACTCAATCTTGCAAAATTAAAAAATTAATAGAACTCGAATATTAAGACCAGATATAATATTTAAAAATTTTCCAAAATCTTAGAGACTAAATACTATTTTGTCGTTAGAATTTCATTTGCATCCCTGTAATACCTGTGCACTCACGTGCAACTCAATCTTGCAAAATTAAAAAATTAATAGAACTCGAATATTAAGATCATATAGGATATTTAAGAATTTTCCAAAATCTTAGTGATTACAGATTATTTTGTCGTCAAAATTTCATTTGCATCCCTATAATACCTGTGCACTCACGTGCAACTCAATCTTGCAAAATTAAAAAATTAGTAGAACTCGAATATTAAGACTATATAGGATATTTAAGAATTTTCCAAAATCTTAGTGAGTACAGATTATTTTGTCGTCAAAATTTCATTTGTATCCCTGTAATACCTGTGCACTCACGTGCAACTCAATCTTGTAAGATTAAAAAATTAACAGAATTTGGTTATCAAGACCAGATAGTATATTTAAGAATTTTCCAAAATCTTAATGACTAGAGATTATTCTTTTCGTAAAAGATTCCACGGTATATTTATCGAAATATAATCGACAAAATAGAGGTTGGGGGGTAATTAAAAAATTTCACCGAAGCTTCCTGCTCAGAAAAACTTATGAAATATTCGTCTCGGAAATTCCATTCGGATCTTTCGCAATGCGCTTTTTCGCGCGTAACAGAGCCTCATTCCCCTAGAATTCTCCACGAATCCGCGATCTCACCCCATAACCCCCGTGACTGCGTGCGCTGACTAAGCCAGGTGGAGGTAAATACACTCGCCGGTGGAAACGAGCTCGGCCATCTTTTCCCGGATGTGATTTAGATAGAGAACGGTAGGCCGTGCCCGGAATATAAATTGAAAGCTTACCTCGCGTAATTTCATTCTATTTAACCCGAATTCGTTTTCTCTCTGCGTATCGAGTGCTGGCGTCAAAGGAATTCTCGCAAGGGCAAGATGTTTCCTTTGCGACGCAATCTTCCTCTTCCTTCTTTGCCTTTTCCGGCTCGGGGAGTCCGAAATTTACGGTCTACTTGGCGAACAATTTCGGAAGGCTGCAATTTCGAACGAGGAATTCCGTGAGAACACTCGCGTCCATTATTGATAATGCGAAATTTATATGAAATTTATGCGAAATTTATAATCTAAGAAGATGAAACGCATCCTTTGATGTGGAAAAGAAAAGCTTAGGTATTTCCTCTTTTAAAGACTTCGAAGGTTAGGTTAGGTCAACACCCCCGAGTAAATAGGGGGTGTCGCGGTGCGCGGATAGGGTACGAAATGAAACAAAACATTCCAATTTAAGTTCAAACTAATACTATTTTATTTTTGGTGGTTTCGAATATTTATAACAGAATTTTGGTCGGTGGAAGGGGACCTAGGGTTCATGGATCCTCTACTATCTTGTAGTGCCAAAGTTTGAGTAATTCACTAGGACTGTGTCAAAGGTCTGGGACCACTGGCCGTCTATCTTGTAGTGCCAAAGTTTGAGTTATTCATTAGGGTTGTATCAAAGGTCTGGGACCACTGGCCGGTTATCTTGTAATGTCAAAGTTTGAGTAACTCACTAGGACTGTATCAAAGGTCTGGGACCACTGGCCGTCTATCTTGTAGCGCCAAAGTTTGAGTTATTCATTAGGGTTGTATCAAAGGTCTGGGACCACTGGCTGATTATCTTGTTATGCCAAAGTTTGAGTAACTCACTAGGACTGTATCAAAGGTTTGGGACCACTGGCCGGTTATCTTGTAATGCCAAAGTTTGAGTAACTCACTAGGACTGTATCAAAGGTCTGGGACCACTGGCCGGTTATCTTGTAATGCTAAAGTTTGAGTAACTCACTAGGACTGTATCAAAGGTCTGGGACCACTGGCCGGCTATCTTATAGTGCATCACAACGTGTCACAAAGGCAACGATTGAGGTCCCTGTATGTTTGTTGGCCCTATGGATTTAGGTTGCGTCACAGGGGTCTGCTTTATGTCTTTAAATGACATAATTGCGCCCCTTGACTCGCAGACACGTGGACCATCTCGAATGCTTGGGCTACCCCCTGAGAAAGACAATTCTCATTTGCAATTAGACCATGGGACAGAACTATAGGGGTCCCCCGCAGTGGGGGTTATTATGTTCTGTCTTATTGTTCCTATGATTCTGCTAATTTTCCTTTCAACGCCAACATACGAAGAAAGACACAAATCGTGTAACATGACAACGTAAACTGTACAATTTTCCAAAAACTAATCAAACATTCGCGCGAAATAAAATTGCAACTGTCGCAAAATCAAACGTATCTGTCGACAAGGCTCGTCCCCAACTCGCGAGAAAGTATTCTCGCCCTCAGATATTTTTAAGGGTGGATTGGAAGTTGGATTCGCGTATTCTCGGAGCTCGCGAAAGTTTGCGAGACTTCGAAATTCTCGGGACTGCTGAAACTCTCAGCTCGAAGTCCTTGTTTTATTTCAATAAGTCTTCCAGGAAATTTGAAAAATGTATCTAACATTTCAACTCTTTCTGCATCTAATTTACTTTATTTAATATTTTTCTCGGTGTGTCGAACAGTCTTTCAGAAATTGTTCTTCCATACTGTAAACGACTCTTGTATATTTTTCTTCTTTGGTTTTTTGAGGAATTGCAAAATTTTGGGTTCGTAGAAATTTCAAGGGTTCTCGTAAATTATATAAATTCGATATTTCATATTTTAGGGAATTTTTGATCTCTTTCGCTTGGCTCCCGAGATTTTCCAATATTTCGCGAGAAAGTGGGAAATTTCTGATTTGATAAAGCACAAAATTTCGTGGACTTTGTCTCGCAGAGGAAGGGGTAGTTTAATACAATTTTTCTGGTCGAAGGGAAGCGAAAAATTTCGCGAAGTGGTTAATTTTTCCGAATCACGAAACGATGCACGATCGATGGAAGGATCATACGTCTTTGTCAAAAAGACGGACGGCCATTGGCTCGGTTTCTGAAGTAATTGATGACATTAAAAATTGTGAGGGCAGCCGCGAGTACCTTTCGTTAGGTGGTCAAATTTTGAGTAACTCGTGGAATAGGTTCCCGACGTGGCAACTCGCGAGTGATTTTTCACTCTCCTCGGGCCCCCTTTTCCTTATTTATCTTCCACGAGCCTCGAAATTCGCGTCACGCCATTCGTCTCTTTCAGGGAAGACGTATGATCCTTGATTTCGCCTGCGAGTATTCCCGACGCATTAATCCTGGCCTGAAAATGGCGGCTGACCTTTATATTCCGGACGAATAGGAGGTGCCCTCGAAGCTCCCGCGTTTACGATCGAACCCCGAGGACGAGCGCGGGAAAAACGAATTAGCGAAATAAAACACGCTCAACTCTTTCGTGGCGTTAAAAATTTTACGACAGGACATTTGCGAACTACGGTATATCCTCGATCTCTTAGCGGGATGATTCTCGTTAATCCGCGAACTTTGTTCTCCAGCCGCTCCCTCCATCCTCGTTCTCATCATCGTTGCCTTTAAATACGGAAGATTGTCCCGGGAATATCGGTCAAGTTCTCCATACTAATTCGCGATTGCTGAATCGCTTCTTGTTGCGATTAAACGTCTGAATTCTGAATTCTAAGTTCTGAATTCTGAATTCTGAGTTTTGAGTTCCGAGTTTTGAGTTCTGAATTCTTAGTTCCGAGCTCTGAGTTCTGAGTTCTGAGTTCTGAATCATGAGTTTTGAATTCTGAACCTTGAGTAGTGAATTCTGTGCTCTGAATTCTGAGTTTTGAATTCTGAGCCCTGAGTTCTGAATCCTGGATTCTCAATTCTGAGTACTAAATCGTGAGTTCTGGATCCTGGATGCTGAATTCTAAGTCCTGGAATCTGAATACTGAGTTCTGAGTTCTGAATCGTGAGTTCTGAGTTCTAAATTCTGAGTCCTGTATCTCGAATTCCAAGTTTTGATCTCTGCATCCTGAATTCTAGTTCTAAATTCTGAGTTTTGAATTCTGAATTCTGAATCGTGAGTTCTGAGCTCTGAACTGTGAATTCTGAGTTCTAAATTCTGATTTCTCAGTCCTGAATCACAAGTTTGGAGATCTGAATCCTGAATTCTGGTCCAAAATTCTGAATTCTGAATTCTGAATTCTGATTCGTGAGTTCTAAGTCCTGAATCTTGAATTCTGAGTTCCAAATTCTGATTCCTGAATCCTGAATCATGAGTTTTGAATTCTGAACCTTGAGTAGTGAATTCTGAGCTCTGAATTCTTAGTTCTGATTACCGAGTTCTGATTACCGAGTTCTGAGTTATGCAACGGTATAATCCCGAGAAATGGAAAAGGGAGAAACACGAAAAATAGTATGAGAAAGAATATGAAAGAAACATGAAAACACAATGAGAGAGGGAAAAGATATTAACAAAACGATTTTCATTCCAGGACGAAGCGTGCATCAGGGAGAGGGATGGTCCCGAGGGCGTGTGCGACTCGAAAGCCTGCGAGGAAGCCTCGAAGCGGATGGTGGCGTTCATGAAGAAGGGGATGGATCCTTGCAAGGATTTTTATCAGTTCGCGTGCGGCGGTATTCGCGATCAGCAGCCGTATCAGCCTAGCTCGAGCTTCAACATGCTTCAGGCGAGGGTCGACGATCATCTTCACAGTGAGTGAACCATCCTCGTTGCTCATTTTTTTTCCATTAAGGTACCCCTGCCGCGTTGTTCGGCTGCTTCTATAGCGAGTCCCTCCCTCCAAAGCGGAATATTTTCTCGTATACACAGAAATACGTACGTTCGTGCTTGAAAGTATTCAGACGTCTGTACGCGCTGTTCTTAATAAGCGACATATACGCGCCGAATTGAAATATTCGAACGATCTTGATGTACACAGCAAGAAGGAAGTCTGGAGATCATAATAGTAAAATTAAAAAATAATCCATTCACGCATATAACATTTATAATATATTTACTGCGAACATGTGTAAACGTATGTAACATGTAAGAAGCAGGGATATAAGGGTTACTTTAAAGTATCGTAACACTGCAGAAAAAAATCGTAGCTACTTGATTCTTTTTTCAAATTGAAGAGAAAGATTAGATCTTCAAGCCATTGTAAATTGCATTTTCGAAAAAAATGTTACGGTGCCCGTATGTTACGTCAAACTTTGAAAATATCAATGTGCCTAACATAGCCCCAAATTTAAAGAGTTGCAATAGTCAAGTTATATTAAACCTAAAATCTAGATAGTCTTAAAATAGAGATTTCAAGCTTCATTTGGAAAACAAAATTATCATCCTACGATAATTTTTGACGGAATTATCGTAAAGCAAAGTTGACCAATTTTTGTCCAAAATTTTTCTGTGCCATAGCTTTCTTGAGCAATATATTAGTCAAAAATACGTTTAACTAAAGGATAAGAAGCTTCAATATTGCCTTGGTTCATCCCCTGTTGCCTATAACAGCCCCAAGAGCATTTGCCATTTAACTCACTAGCGCCACCACGGCCAGTAACTCCATTAAACGCGAATATCTCGCATATCCTTGAACAATTTCCCAATTTTACTCTTACAATCTTCGAATAATTCAGGTACACTCATTCACGACTGACTATCGAGTGCATATTTCCTCAAAATAAAATCCCCGATGCAATTTCCTCTCGGTTTCAGACCCCGTTGATATCCGCCAATTTCAGCCCAGTCCGTATTTCACTTATCGAACTCAAACCAGTGTATCTACTCGAATATTTTCGTGCATAACTGTATCTCCGTCGATATTTTACGCTTTTTCGTCTCGTTTATAAAAACAGATCCATCTGTAGCGTTCGGACGAGCTCGTTACACCGTGGAAATCGATGAAACCGAATTTCGAGGGTCGGAATTAATTTCTTGCCCTGTATAGAGCGGAAAAAATTGGCAGAGCTTCCACGGTGAAAGCTTGCAGGTCGAGGAGGGATAATTGATTCAGAAGCGCGGGCAAATTTCCCGCCGTCGTTTAAACTTTCAATTAACCGAACGCTCGCGAGGCATTCGCTACGAAAGTTTCAAGTATTTCATCCCCGGTCGCGTCGCTGTTTGCTGCGCCATGTTGGATCGGTCACGGAATCAGTTCGTATCGCGGAACCCGTGAAGCTAGAGGAGTCCCCGTCTTCCTTTTGCACCCCGAGTTATATCTCGCTCACCCCCCGACATCCAGCTCATCCACTTCGACGACCTTAATCAGCTCGAGTCCGCGTCCTTAGACACGGTGGATGAAAGGTCGCCGTTAAAAATTTCGTCGTTGCGCTTCCTTTCAGTGCTCGCTTCTTTTAAACTGCCTCGTCGGCTCCCTTTTCGTAATCTGTTGCTTCCACTACCCTACTTTTTATGGCCTCCGCGAGGAGTTTGATCGGTGGGGGTGGTTGAACGAGGTCGAGATTCAATGGAAATCGGCGGGAAAATGCAATTGAACGGTGGATGAGTTGAGTAAATTATAAGGTAAACGCGACATTCTTGGTTGGTTTGATTGTAACACTTGGTTGGGTGTGACGTGTCGTATGTGGTGACCACAGTCACGCATTCGTCGTTAGAGGGATTTGTGGAGGCTCTCCAGTGCTCGGTGAACCCTCTGTTTCCTGCAAATAGAAATTTTCAAAGTGTCACTGAGATCGTCATATTTAAGGCACGGATCTGCTAGGTAGCCTTAGGTGACTTAGTTCTTTCTCACCCCTTCCTTGGATCAAAAATAGTTGCCTAGGATTTCCGATCATAATCAAAATGACATCTGGTAAGGGCTACCTGTCGCATAGACGACGACGCGACGAAGGGTTACGCCAGTGCTCGGTGAACCCTCTGTTTCTTACTAATAGAAATTTTCAAAGTGCCACTGGGATCGCCATATTTAAGGCACGGATATACTAGGTAGCCTTAGTGACGAGTCTGCTAGCAGGCCCAGGAAACGGAAACGTATGCCTTCATTCTATTCCATATCGTTCTTTCTCACCCGTTTCTTGGATCAAAAATAATTGCCCAGGGTTCCCGGTCATAGTCAAGATGACTATAGTCAAGAAGACGTCTGGTAAGGGCTACCTGTCGCATAGATGACGCGATGGAGGGTTACCCACTCTTAGGTATAGAAGAACCGACTCATTGTAAAGACTGATTATTGTAAAATACTTTAATACCTTGACTATTATGATGGTCTCCAGTGTCAGGCACTTGTCTCGCGTGGCTCAGTGTGGCCATGGTGGTCATTAGTGATTGAAGCACTATTATTTTCAGGTTAGGTTTTAGACAGGTTTGGGTCCAGATTTTAGTTATGTTTGAATAAGGATTTGGTCAGGATTGGATTTAAATCTTAGTCCAATTTAGGTTAGGATTTGGTCAAGTTTTGGTTTAAATTTTAGTCAGATTCAGGTTAGAATTTGGTCAGCTATGGATTTCATGTTGTCCCACGACACTTCTCCCACTTCCAATAATTTCAAACACATTCCTTTTTCAAGAATGTATCATTTTTCAAGGCGTGGAGCACCTTCTGTGTTATACCGAGTCTTATAAGACTGTTGGCTACCATACTTATTCTTCAACGATAATAACAACTGTATTATAATAACGATTATAGTTACAACAAATTAAAACGCTCTGGAGGAATCGATGGGAAGTATGAGGAACGGTTAGAATCGATTGAAAGCGATGTCGAGAGATTTGCCGGTTGCGTCGGATCTCGATAATTCGGACGAAACGAAAGGCGAATTATCGAGATTCCGATATATTCCGGCACGACTACGCGCGAGTAAACAGAAGACGAGCCAGGGCAATGTAGGTCACACGCGATTAAAAGAGCTGGACGTGCATACGTCACGGTACGCTGACGTAGGGGATGAAAAACAAGTCGCCGCGTGTCCACCCCACCGAAACACCGGAAAAAACTTGCCCGTTTCGTTCGTTTTTCCCTGATCCTGCCTGGATAATAACCGGTTACTGCCTGAAATTTTGATAATCAGTCCGCGTGCTCGCTTTCCGCGACCGGATTGCTTTTTCCATCCACCGCGATAACTACTCTCGCCGTACCACGTGTACACCTCGGCTAAACTTACGCCATTAAACACTTTCCACGCGTGAAACAGCTGTGCCTTTTCATCGACAGAACTTTGGAAACTACACGTACCGCTTGGAGACTCGATAGCCTAACTTTTTCCTAATTTCCGACCGGAAATTCCCTTCTTCGAGCTCCGTTTACCACCCTGCTCTTGGCTGGAGAGGTGCGAATTTACCCCTTTTGTGATCATCTTTGTCGTTAACGGGGTCGTTGAACTGTTTCCAAATTTTTCCATTAGAAGTCTGAGAGGTGCGACTTTACCCCTTTTGTGATCATCTTTGTCGTTAACGGGGTCGTTGAACTGTTTCCAAATTTTTCCATTAGAAGTCTGAGAGGTGCGAATTTACCCCTTTTGTGATCATCTTCGTCGTCAACGGGGTCGTTGAACTGTTTCCAAATTTTTCCATTAGAAGTCTGATTTACAAACTCTGTCTATGAGCTTGTTCACCTTTGGGGGTGCGAACTCGTGGAGAACGTTAAGACTCTTGGTGGCCACCTATATCGCGAAGCTACTCGGTCGTTGCATTTTTCCCAAATTCTCAAAATTCCGTTCCTAATAATTTTATTGTATTGATATTTTTGAATAATATAGTGATGAGCTAATAATTTTGCATAAATAAAGCAATCAGAATCTTTAGGTTTTATTCTAGCCATTTAGGTTTCAATAAATTTTGATCGAATAATTTTATTATATTGACATTGTTGTCTAATATCGTGGTGAGCTAAAAATTTTGCATAGATAAAAGTATTAAAATCTACAGGTTCTACTCTAGCTCTATATATTTCTATAAATTTTGATTGTAATAACATTTTCGACTAATATCATGGTGAGTTAATAATTTTGCATGAACAAAGGAATCAAAATTTATAGCTTCTACTCTAGTTATTCAGATTTCTATAGATTTCGATTGAATAATTTTATTGTACTAACTTTTTCCACTAATATCGTGGCGAGTTAAAATTTTGCATAACTGAAAGAATCAAAATCTATAGGTTCCTTGTTCACGCTTACAGGGGTGAGCTGAGCCCCCTTCCGTGATCATCTTTATCGCGAAGCTACTCGCTGGTCGAGAAGGCAACGACGTCTTTGTTCGAGCTCGAGCGAGTTCCCGGGTCGTTAGGATACGATTTGGACAGCTGTTAAGGGTTCGTTCCCTTTAAAAGAGGGTTCGCCAGGCTGTTCTCGCGATGTTTCCCCTTAACGTTCGCTTCTGATATGAAAAGGGGAGAAAAAGGGTCAACGGGATGAGGATTTAGCTGGGCGGGTGTACGGAGATACAGGCGGCGTGCTCAAAGAATGACACATGGACGCGGCACGTAATAATTCATCGCTTCTGCTCATTTTCCCCGCTAGCTCGGACTTGTAAATCCCCAAGTTTGCAGTCGCCCTGGTGCTCGAATGGAGATTAATGTCGGAAAACGTGGCTCATGCAGTCGCGATCCTTGCATCCAGCTGGACGAGCGCAGACGCCATTTATGAAATTGTTCTCGCGCGGAAAGCGTCTCAGCTGCGAATACTACTCGCGATCGTTCCCTCTGATTTATCGTCGCCATTCCTCGCAGAGATTCCGTCGCGATTCGACGATCGCGCGCGAGGCTGAAGGGGGACGGAAAGAATTCCGTGGCGCAGAAAGGGCGATTCGAAACGAGGGATTTGGCGAGTGTTAAAAATCAACTCCTCCTTTGTTCCCTGCACGACTGCTTGGCGACGCGATTTTTTCGAATTTTCTCATCAACGCGAATCCCTCGTGACGTCCCTACCCCCCGTCCCGGAAACACGTTTTTCACTCCACGATCCGTCTAGCGAGGGATCACGCGGGATCAACCTCGATGCCAGCCAAGGATTCGCCTCGCCAATTTTTTTACATCTGTCTTCTGTCTTCGACGTCCAAAAGACGAGATAGGGAACGAGCTTGCAGCACACCCCTAATAATAAAATTGGCAAGTAGATCAAAACGATAAATTTCAGAGATTTTGAAAAAGTTTTGTTTTCAGATTTTATCCAAATATAGGGTTATCCAAATATCGACTCGTCATTCTCACCAATAATTGTTTAGTTTATTCGTCGTTCGTTCCAATCACTGTTTCGACTATTTTTGCTCCTACAATGATATATAGGGTGGCCCAAAAATGAACGTCGATGCTAGCCAAGGATTCGCTTCGCCAATTTTTTTACATCTGTCTTCTGTCTTCGACGTCCAAAAGACGAGATAGGGAACGAGCTTGCAGCACACCCCTAATAATAAAATTGGCAAGTAGATCAAAACGATAAATTTCAGAGATTTTGGAAAAGTTTTGTTATCAGATTTTATCCAAATATAGGGTTATCCAAATATCGACTCGTCATTCTCACCAATAATTGTTTAGTTTATCCGTCGTTCGTTCCAATCACTGTTTCGACTATTTTTGCTCCTACAATGATATATAGGGTGGCCCAAAAATGAACGTCGATGCTAGCCAAGGATTCGCCTCGCCAATTTTTTGTACACCTGTCTCCTGTCTTCGACGTCCAAAAGACGAGATAGGGAATGGTCTTACAACACACCCCTAATAATAGAATTGGCAATTAGATCAAAATGATTTATTTCACAATTTTTAAAAACGTTCGGTTATTAGTTCTTATAAAAATGTAGGGTTATCCAAATATCGACTCTAAATTATTCGCATAGTTCTTTAGTCTATCTATCGTTGGTTCTGATAATCGTCATATAATGATATATAGGGTGGCCCAAAATTCACGTAAGATTTGAATCTTGTGCCATTTGTGGGGTAAAGTGTCGCTAATTAAAAGGAAGCTTGATAGGTGACAGTTCAGGGTTATTAAAAATAGGAAGAAAAGTATCCAGGGAAGGACAACTCGTCTTCATTGTTGAGCAATATTTACAATTTTTAATTAAAAACCTGGGTGTGTTTTCTATCAAAATTACTTCTTGCGTGAATTTTGATACACCCAATAATATATTCAAGTACACGTAACAGGTCGTTTAAGTGGGATCCTCATGTAAACCGAAAAGACGCCGATTTTATTTTTCTTTCATTAATTAATAGTACAATACTTCTAGAATATATTCCCAAATTTTCATTGCACTTGTCAAAGTATCAAGGCCTCCGTAACACGTTTATTGCATGCAAGTATGCGAACGCAGCGTGTCTTCGCACCCTTTAAACGCGTTTTTCCTGAAATCACCCTTTTTAAATTGGCGGGAAAGATATTTCGAAAACTAAGTTACCAATTCGCTTGAAATTTTGCATACTTATACCATGATATATGTACTAGTCGATGGACCTAAAAATAAAATAAAATAAATAATTAAAATAATTTTTTTCTATATAAATAAACGTAAAATCTTCGCGAAAAGTAAAATCATCGCGAAAAATAAAATCGTCGTGAAAAATAAAATCTTCGCGAAAACACACTGGTAATCGTATTCAGTAATCTCTGAAATGCCAGAAATTTACTCGAACCGGAAGTCCAGAACTAGTAAAGAAGGATCATACTACTAGTCTACAGAGACCACTGAAGTGTCCATTTGTCGTTCTGTATATTAGCGATTCAGTTGCAGAATTAGGTTAGTATGGTAAACATGAGTCGCATAAGTCCGGGCTTCCTTGTTTACCCATTATCTTTCGATTTTACGAAGCTTGTATTTTCGTACGAAGGAATTTTGTTTTTCGAATAAGTAAATGATTTAATTTATTTCTTTTTCCAATTATCTATCTTTATTGTACCAAGGGCACTAAAACATGCTCATTTTGAAATTTATTATGTGCATTAATGCGATCTGATTTAAAATTCACTCTCTCCGGAACTGGACTATAATTTTCGTCTGCCATAAATCAATAGCTCTCGTGTTTCCGTATATTACTTATAAATTACTTTCGCGAAGTTGCCATTCTACTAAATCTGTTTCAAGATGAAATATAAAAATTTTACATTGAAACTGCCTAAACGGCCCGTTACGTGTACCCGAATATATTATATACCGTGGATAATAAAACATTCTCATTTTGCAATTTATTATTTGCATTAATGCGAAGTGATTTAAAATTTAAAATTCCCTCTCTCAGGAACTGGACTATAATTTTCGTCTGCCATAAATCAATGATTCTCGCGTTTTCATGCGCTAGTTATAAATTACTTTTCTCTGATTGGAATTCCCCTAAATTTATTTATAGATACAATATCAAAATTTAATATAGAAGCTACTTAAGAGAGGATCCTGGTGTAGAAAATGAGTATTCTTGGGAATTTTTTCCGACAAAACTATTTAATCGATCATTCTGAAAATTATGAGGTTCTATTAGGTAACTATAGGAGTACAAAAAGTATTTTTTCAGGTCTTAAAATATGTGGCAATTTGGATTTATGAGGGCGTATGTGTAGCGCCTACATAACGAGATCTGAAATTGACAGGAGCTTGGCAGGAGAAGCATGTAGTTTGTTCCCTATTTGGCCAAAACGAGAATACGAACAATTTGTGAACTCTTTGTGAACATAGTTACTCAATAAATCTTTAAAAATTGGAAAAAATTGAAAATTGTTAAAATGGGGACACTTTGAAGGAGAACTACCCTATTTAGAGCTACACAGGTGATAGGCATCTCCAGAAAACAGGAGACAAATGGCAGAAAGGGGAAGAAGGGATCACCCCACATCCCTAGAATGTAGTTTATTTGTAGCATTCAGTAACTTCATTACTAACATTCATCAATCACTTGGTCCACTCATCGATAGATGACAATATTGACAGGAGCTTGGCAGGAGAAGCAAGTAGTTTGTCCCCTATTTGGCCAAAACGAAAATACGAACAATTTTCTCAATCTTTGTAGACATAGTTAGTTGATGAACCTTTAAAAATTGGAAAAAATTGAAAATTGTTAAAATGGGGACACTTTGAAGAAGAATTACCCTATTTAGGACTACACAGGTGGTAGGCATCTCCAGAAAACAGGAGACAAATGACAGAAAGGGGAAGAAGTGATCACCCCACATCCCTAGAATATAGTTTATCTGTAACATTCAGTAACTGCAACACTAACATTCATCAATCACTTGGTCCACTGATCGATAGATCACAATATTGACAAATCTCTGCAACAGAATCGCTAATATTCATCGAGACAAATGGTAACTTGAACAGACTCTATAAAATTTTTCTTTGGGTCTCATTCCCCATCGTGTCTTCTCATCCTGGACTTTCGTTTCCCGTAAATTCCCGGCATTTCAGTGATTAGGTAAACTGAAAATGGCATCTCGCATTCCCGATTTCCTCAAGCTGGTCCTGTAAGTCGCCGTGTTTCTCTAAATATTTATCGACGAGTCTTGAAACATTCACAGCCCCTGAAAGTTATCGTCTTCCGCTCGTGCACCTTGCAGAAGAGGCTTCTTCCTCGCCCATCGATTTCCGGCAGAATGTCTCAGGTGTGCGCGGCATAATTTTTCGCCTGGCTCCTAAACACACACGCCCACGCTATGCTTGCAGCTTGGTAATCATTTATAACCCAATTACCGGTACAGGAACGCGTGGAGAGATATTTTCCTTCCCTCTTCGACCGATAGAAACCCGTGCCGGGCCTGAAATCGGCTGACCGTGCCGTACGTGTGCGTCTTGCTTTCCGGAACCCCGCTGCCGAAGCCTTAGCGGCTGAATTTACGTAAGAACGAAGAAGGGGGTTACAAACTTGATTAATCCAACCTGCTTAATGGGTCAAGTTCGACTCGTAAGCTAGAGTTACGTCGAGGCTCCTCGAGGACCGTTCCATTCGACCTGCTCTTCCCTATTCGCTGTCAAAGCCTATCGCGAATGTCGAACGTTGCTGATAACTGCTGTTATGCGACTGTTTAGTCATGTATAGGTGTCTACCTATGTCCATTAGGCAAACTCCAGACTGTCTAACTTTCCCTTTTCCTTGTTTCTGAAGAAAGGGTTATTTTTAGGATAATACGTCTGGTTTTTGGCTATGACACGAGAACTGAGCAGGATGCTGATGATTTTCGGATAGGGGAGGTTAGGTTTGACATTTGGATTCTTGGGTGCTATCACATTGATAACTGTTTAGTCATCTATAAGTGTCTACCTATGTGCATTAGATGAACTCCAGATCGGCTAACATTCCGTTTCTATCCCTTAGTCATCCTTATAGACCCTATTGTTCACTCCTAACCTGACTTTTCCAGGATCATTCTCTCTTAGACAGCTTCACTTATTTCCTAATTCGGATATAAATGTAGGAATGTTGGATGGGCAACAGAATAGACGCAGTTTAAAAATATGAAAGTGATTTATTAAAACTATGTTCACAATGCTAAATGCTAAACGCTAAACTCTCACTGATGATTGACTCTCTATTTTGACACTCTGACAACAACTGACTCGCTGGCATACTAATGCACTTATTTTACCCTCGCATTCGATACTGTCATAAATTTTCTGTTCATACAATCCTTGCACGTCGTCAGTTTCATCCTTCCTCACGCATTGGCAGATATTAGCCTAAACACTTGGTCCGAATCCGAGGTCCTTGTTTATCGTCACTCATTTTCCCATGCATTCGCTTAAACCTAAGTCCACGCATTCATTCTTGTCGTCTTATAGGAGTCTCTCTGTAACGTGTGCAATGTGAGAGATTACATTGCTCTTTTAGCTAATTAAGATTCGTCTGACAATGTACCGAGTAGAGAAAGGCTTAAAGAAAAAGCGATTTAAATATTTGTCAAAGATTGGTTCGCCTGTTTTGACACAATCGTGGTAGCAATTGAGACAGAGTACACCTATCTTCCTTCTTGGTTGAAATGTCTACGCGTGTCAAGGCTGGCGTGTCCGTGAGAGCTTCGGATGGGAATTAGACGGAGCGAACGGACTCCTCTTGTCTCTGTGCTGTCCTGACAGCTAACTTGCCAGTAACGCACGGCATTTGTACCGTTATATACCCGAGTACATATGTACCGTGCGTTGCTAGCGAATTGGGAAGGTCCTCCTTTGGGCTCCTCAAGTTCCTAGCTTTAGGTTCTCGGAGTTATACGCTGGCATACACAGTGACACAAGTTAGGTAGGACAGGTTACGTTGATATTCCTTCTACACTCTTTTCCCATTCTCGTTATACCCCGTTGAATAGTTGCCACCGATCCTGCGTCAACGTTAATGATTTACCGCATTATCCTATTCTCTTTGTAATCATGTTAGCGAAGGTGAATCAATTATACTGTGACTAATTAAACACGCGTTCTATTTGCCTGTCAACTGTCCAGCAATGCACAGACTTCGCGCGTATGTATATGCATCGCTGGTAAATTGCGTGCGTTGCTGGCAAATTGACAGGAATATCCTTTGATGTCCGCGAAATCTCTGTTTTTAGCTTACGCCAGGCGTATGCTGAAATAGCGCTAGGACGAATTATCGAACAGTTTACATTGATTCCACGTCTAGGCCAGGGCTGTATCACTCTATTTCGGGGATTCTCAACCTTTATTTCCCACATTTTATTTATTCGATACAAGGACCAGAATTGTCGAGAGAATGAACATAGAAACTTGAACAAGCTCATCTCATCTCAAATTGCACCTCTTTCACACCGATTTCCATTAATTTCACGGTGAAAGATTGGTTTGGAATATCTATGACGTACAGTTTTCGTTTTCGTGCACTTTATGTGCAATTTAAAAATAAATTCGGTACAATTGCATTCAACACGCATTCTACCTGAGAATATTTAACACTAAACGTACTGGTACTTTACACATAGCTATTCTTACTATAAAGAATCAAGTGACCCCTCGTGATACATAAGACATGCAAAGAATTTTTCTCGGTACAAAAAATAAGTTAAAAGAAAAACGGAAAGGAGAAATTAAACAATTAGATAATGTAGGATATTTTTAGGCATTATTAGGATACAATGGTGGTTTGTACATTGGTCTGTTCCTGTAGGGAACACTTGGCCAGGTTTAGAGAACCCGTTAGAGTCTGACTGCCATATGGGGAGGTCCTTGCCTTTCAAACGGGCATAACTACTTGCATTGGCAAGAAATTCACAGACGCGTATGCTAGAACGGTCCAGTGTCTCTGTAACAATTGCCTAACGACGTGTATACCACGTCGTTGGCGATTCTGTGACAAAAGCATCGCGACGTGTGTGACACGTTTTTCCAGCGCGAGTGGTTAAAAGGGCCCGTTCTAGAAGATAGAGTTAAGTTGTCTTTTAGTTCGTCATTATTTCGTGTTAGTTGTTTTTTACAGTTTGTTACGAGCTTTCTAAGAGCCTTTTAAGAGCGAGTCTAGTAAGAGTTGTTCGTTATTAGTAGCAGCTTTTAAGAGTTAGTTAGACTTGAGATTAAGTCAAATCCAGTCCCTAGTCTGCGGAATTTTAGAGTCGAAGTACTCTTCAGCGTAGTAGAGACTATGTGACTCTGCAATAACACAGTATAATTAAAAGTAAATTTCGACCCTGCTTGGTACCCTCGCGAAGAGTGATTGTACGCGTTTTATAGGTTAGGAATCTGAGCTCTGTCCAATTCTCTTTATCGCTAACATCATAAATAACGAAATGAAACCCCGGTATTATTCATCTTCCTTCACCCCACCGACGCACATGGTGCTCATAAGAATTCAAACGTTGCCTGACACACCCCTAAACCTAACCCTCCCGTTCACGGTCGAAGCGATACGAACCGCGAGAGTTCAAACGAACTAGACACCGTTCGTTTTTCTTGCTCTCGAAGCGAAGTCCACTGATTAAGCGAGAAAGTTGGTGCAGTATTTCACGCGGCGGATCCAGCAACACACTCCGACCGCAAATTCGATAATCTCTCAGGCTCCGGTGAAATTAGCTTTATCACTGAGGCCCGCCCGATCTATTTCAACCCCGTCTAGACGCGACATTCTCGCCCCTGGTTGCTCGCGTTTCTCACCAAAATAAATCGACCTTTATCTCCTGCTCGGCCCACATCCGCTATAAAGGGTGTATAAAAATCCCGGTCACTCTCGTCTCATCCACCTCACCCTGCCAACCCTCTCTTGCAGCTGCTTCATTCTAATTCCGAGGTGGTTCTCGAGGCTTCTAAACTCACCGCGACGATTCCGGCGGGGGTGAAGCAGTGAAAAGACGGTTTGGAAAAGACGTTGAACAGGGGTTGAATGGCGGTTTTTTACGGTTACCTTCGCCTATTCTGCCTTAAGTCTGCGAGATGCAGTTTGCACGACGCTTGGCAGCATTCTTCTCGACTTCCACGCGGAGGATTCGGGGTGAAATAAACGCGGTACGTTAAGGCGCTCTTGTTAAGGATACAGCGGGAATTTAAGCAGCTGCTTGCTCATTACGTACGTTTTTATCGCGACGACCGCATTGTGCGCCATCCGCAGACAAATGCTGCGACGTCTTCGTTCCCGGGGGTTGAAAAGTCGCGCGGGAAATTGTTCCGCGAGACCGCGGACCGCGGGGTATTTCTTAAAACGCGAACAAGCGGAGGCCGGGGGATTGTTTCGCGCAGAAGTTGCCTCGAATGGCTGTTGGTAGCTAGACCGGGCGCAAATTGAAGTTATCGGAGGAAGTCGAGGCTCGCGTTGGCTCGTCGTTGTCTAAAATTCCGCTGTTAATCGTAATCCGCGCGGATGCAGCTCGCGAGAGGGTCTTAAGCGGAATTCCAGACACCTAGCCGACATTCCGTGCAACTTCCGTTTATGACCGCACCGGCGACTGGGTGCTACGCGAATTTCTAACTAGACTACCGTAAATCCCCGTTATCGAGGTATGCTGGGAAAAAGTTGTGGCAAAAAGCTGCTAGACTCCTCGCGCGAGCTTTGAATGTAATTGTTACGTTTACGAAATGCTTCTTATTCGCATGGGAGATTATTATCCTGATCGTGTGTCGACATGGGAATTCCATTGGGATTGCCATGACTAAGGTTTCTGTAGGAAACCAGTTGGATCCTAGTTTCTGCAGCCATTTTAAATATTGGTATCCTGTATGACCACCTTTCTTCGTTGCTTCTGACGCAAACTCTGAATAAAATTGTTCAGTTTACGAAATGCTTCTTATTCGCGTGGGAGATTATTATCCTGATCATGTGTCGACATGGGAATTCCATTGGGATCGTCAGGATTATGGTTTTCGTGGGAAACGAGTTAGATCCAAGTCTCTGCAGATGTTTTGGATATTGGTATTGTTTGTGATGTTATTATTAAAAAATTTAATTCTTATTAGTTATCGAAATTATTATTCTAATCGTGTGTCGATATGGGAATTTCATTGAGATCACTAGGCCCATGTCTTTTGTGGGAAACGAGTTGGATACAAGTCTCTGCAGTTGTTTTGGTTATTGGTATTGTTTGGGATGTTATTATTGGGAAATTTAATCCTTATTTGTCGTGGAGATTATTATCCTAATTGTGTGTCGACATGGGAATTCCATTGGGATCACTAGGCCCATGTCTTTTGTGGGAAACGAGTTGGATACAAGTCTCTGCAGTTGTTTTGGATATTGGTATTGTTTGTGATGTTATTGTTAGAATATTTAATTCTTATTCGCTGCGGAGATTACAATCTTAATCTTGTGTCCATATAGGAATTCCATTGGGATCACCACGCCTATGGTTTTTGTGGGAAACAAATTAGATCCGAATTTTTGCAGCTGTTTTGAATATTGGTATTCTTTATGATCATCTATCTTCATTTTTCTGAGGCAAACTCTCAATATAATTATTACGTTTACGCAATGGTTCTTATTTGTCATGGAGATTATTATCCTAATTGTGTGTTGATATGGGAATTCCATTGGGATCGCTAGGACTATGGTTTTTGTGGGAAACGAGTTGGATCCAAGACTCTGCAGTTGTTTTGGATATTGGTATTGTTTGTGATGTTAATATTGGGAAATTTAATTGTTATTTGTCGTGGAGATTATTATCCTAATTGTGTGTCGACATGGGAATTCCATTTGGATCGTCAGGATTATGGTTTTCGTGGGAAACGAGTTGGATCCGAGTCTCTGTAGTGATTTTGTATGTTCGTATTGTTTGTGATATTATTGTTAGAAAATTTAATTCTTATTCCTTGTGGAGGTTATTATCCTAATCGTGTGTCGACATGGAAATTCCATTGGGATTGCTATGACTAGTGTTTCTGTAGGAAACTAGTTGGATCCTAGTTTCTGCAGCCATTTTAAATATTGGTATCCTGTATGACCACCTTTCTTCGTTGCTTCTGACGCAAACTCTGAATAAAATTGTTCAGTTTACGAAATGCTTCTTATTCGCGTGGGAGATTATTATCCTGATCGTGTGTCGACATGGGGATTTCATTCGGATCGTCAGGATTATGGTTTTCGTGGGAAACGAGTTAGATCCAAGTCTCTGTAGTTGATTTAGATATTGGTATTGTTTGTGATGTTATTATTGGGAAATTTAATTCTTTAATTCCTTAATTTAAATTTAATTCTTATTTATAATTATTTCGAGTTTAAATTTGAGAAGAGTAATCATAGATATTTGCGTTCCATTTTTCCTTATGATTTTACAAATTCGATGTGACACATCTTGAGAGGCCAATATATAGTCCCAGTTGCTGGGATAATAAATTTATCCTTATTCTATATTGTATCCTGTACTGACAGCTTCGCTAAATTATAGTATCACGAATGCTCTGTACCTAGTTGGAGATCATGAGAAATTTAGGTGCACTGGTTCTGTACGGTACAAATAACTCATCGCGTGTCGTCGCGTTTCGAAACAATTGAACCCAGCATAGCATGCCGGTATGTTCATCACAGGGTTGACCAGGGCCAGAAGTTCCAATTTTGAAACAATAACGTGATTTACTCGCACGTGGAGATCCATTTAGACCAGAGTTTCTCAATCATTTTTGACATTCCATATCCCCCCAAAATTTTGGAATTTTCAAAAAGTACACTCTATATTTATTTATTTATATATTTATACATTTTATATAAACTCTGTACTCTATATACTCAATACTCTATAGACTCTATAGACACTATACCAACTCTATACTGTACTTCTTTACTATTCTTTATATTTTTTTGTACATTTCTCGATCGCTACGTTGAACACCGATTCTTTCTTCGTTTGCATGATCCAATTTTTCTGCACACCTTGGAAACACGCAGCACGTGGCCCAGATTGGGCACCGTTGATCCAGATACGGGAAATTTGGCGATTCAGCCTCGGTTGGTAACGCGGCAAACATTTGGTTGGCGCTAAAAATTGAGGAGGGAGCCAAGCGTTCGATGGGAAGGGAGATCAATTATTCTTAGGCGATGAAACGGCCAGAGCCAGCACAGGGGTGCAAACAGGCCAGTTTCGGCGGCGCAGCTCCGGGCAATGAAGAGAACTCCTCTAATTAGCCTCTCGTTCGATGGTCCTTGAAACTCACCTCGTTCCAGCCGAGTCTTAATAGTTTGCATCGATAAATTTCGCCAGCACCCACCACCGCGGCAGCAAAATTACCCTCTATCGCGATCCTCCTTTTCTTTCCAACGTTACGTCTCTTCTCGCGAAAATCCCCGATTCTTCTCGAATTTCGACGTCTCGTCTTTTTCTCCCGTGCAAATAATTCCGAAATCCCGCGTGTTCGAGTGACGTTAATCCGATTTAACCGAGAGGGATCAATTTGGCGACAGAAGTTGGGAAAATGGCGGCCGATGCGGAGTAAATGAGGCTGTCGTAATTTCCGCGGTACATTGTATCGTGCATGCGAATACTGCTGCAACGAGATTCGATAAACATGGGAACGATCAATCTGCAACGATCGCGGGAGTGGAGGAAACCGCGAACGATCACGTGCAACCGAACCGGTGCATCCGGCGATGGGAAACGGAAGCTTCCGATTTGCAGCTGCAGTTTAGCGAGGCAGGCCGGCCATTCTTCTTCGCCGGCCGCGATAGAAACATTAATCCAGCGAAGGAATCATGACGAAATTAACGAGCTTGGACATCGGACGCGGCCTCGTTTCTGCTTTCGCGATCGTCCAGGCGAAGATCGGTGGTTGCTTTGTGCCTTTCGAGTAGACGTGTCTTGCACGAGTTGGTAAATCGTCTGCTAGGATGACAGGGTGAGAAGGATAGCGTTCTACTGATACTGTGTTCACTTGGTGTGAATCCAAACGTGATGATTTTGAAATATATTTTTACCTTGGTCAGCTTTTATTTCTTATTTTAACACTAGATTTACGGAACCCGTCAATTTGACAGAGGGGTTGCTTCAATTATACGATGATAACAGATTTAGTTAACTTATATTAACCCTTTGCACTCCGAATTATTTTTTAATTTCCTTTCCAATAACTCTCTACTATTTTAAGTATTTTCTTTGAAATTTATTTTATAAAACCGGTTTCTTTATTGCTACTTATTTTAAAGAATGTTGTTTATTGATTATATTAAATATAGTTCTCAAACATTGTTGTGATTTATATTTCGAATTTAAGTAATTCAAATAGTTACTTGTCTTCTTTTTACTTGTTCAGTAAATAAGGAATCGAAGAACGTCGAGTGTAACTCGACATAGCAGTTCCTGTGATGAAAACTGATGTCGAGTCACACTGGACAAAGGAGTGCAAAGGGTTAAGACTGTTAGTGTAATATATAATTGTTTTTAAATTAGATTATTCTCGTGGAATTTTCTATATAGAAAATGTTGAAATATATTCGTATATTGTATGATTCGTGGTAAGGAAGTTAGGTGAAACACGAGTGTGACCGGTGAGAGACGCGGTTTGTAGATTCGTAGGTCTAATGTAAACACTGGTTAGACTCGCTGTGAATTTTTGCCGATGTTTTCCTGTCTCAGTTACGTGTTATTCTTCGACGTGTTTGGACCAGGTTGCTCGAGGTGTGACCAATGCTGCTGTCGACTATGGCACGCGCCATTGGAACTTAAGGCAAGGGATTAAATATATTAATATACTTCCAAGCATTTTCTATTGCAAATATGTTAATGTACTGCATTTTTATCGATTATCCTTCATTTCATATATATTAATATATTTCCCGGCACATTTGACTTCTCATTCTTTATTTTAAATATGAAAATATATTTCGTCGTTATGTTAATTCAGATTCTTAATTCATATTCACGCAAACGAATACAAATGAGTACAATATTTAATCTTAAGGTCAAAATAGGGGAAAAATGTTTTCAGAATTTCGTATTAGTTCTCTAGAAATATTAATTATGAAATATTCTCCGCTATTTCGTGCGATGCATAGTATTTCGAGTTTCTTTCCTGACTTTTTTTCGCTCACGCTTCTTGAGCCTACGATATTACGATAATTTTATCACGAGTGCGATTTTCTAAAATTAACCCCTTGACTATGGCAGATTTTGATACACAGCGGCCGTACCATACGGCAGGAATTGAGTTACGATGTGCGCTGTTTTTGTGAAAATAAGCGTTCTTTATGTCACAAACGCAAAATTTCCAAGCGCCTATAGGCGTCCTTCGTGTCACAAACGCAAAATTTCCAAGCACCCATAGGCACTCTTCGTGTCACAAACGCAAAATTTCTAAACGCTTATGGGCGCCCTCCGTGTCCCAAACGCAAAATTTCCAAGCGCCCATAGACGTCCTCCGTATCACAAACGCAAAATTTCCAAGCGCCTATAGTCGCCCTCCGTGTCACAAACGCAAAATTTTTAAGCGCTTATGGGCGCCCTCCGTGTCACAAACGCAAAATTTCCAAGCGCCCATAGACGTCCTCTGTATCACAAACGCAAAATTTCCAAGCGCCCATAGACGTCCTCCGTATCACAAACGCAAAATTTCCAAGCGCCTACAGGCGTCCTCCGTGTCCCAAACACAAAATTTTTAAGCGCTTATGGGCGCCCTCCGTGTCACAAACGCAAAATTTCTAAGCGCCCACAGTAGTGAAATGGTTAAATGCTTCCTCAGTAGACCATTTTTCGCAATTGAATCGATCAAGTGTGCCTCAGGTTCGTCCAAGACGAAGCTAACTACGCTACGGTCAATTAGCCCTGCGCGTCTTCCGAGTCACGAGTTGGCAAACTCGGACAGCAAAATCCCGGCTAGTAGTCGGTTCGCAAATTGTCCTGACGCGTGTGTCCGGACCCGGCGAAGGAATTGGCTGACACCAGGTCGGGTGCTCTGCTCTGTCTCCGCTCGTCCACGCGCGAGCGTTATTAATGGCACGTAGCCGTAACTGGCATCGATCCACTCGAAATGGCAATCGGTTCGATCGCGGACAACTCGGCCGGAGTAATTCCCAGCCGATTGGCTGTGTGCAATATTCACTTGGAATTGGACGCGTCGTCGATCGTCTCGTGATTTATTAATAAAAAGATGGTCCCAAATAGGGCGGTTTTCGATAATGGCACCGAAGGGACGGGTCTTTGGAACGCGTCCGCGAGATTTTCGTTCGGCTATTTTGGTCCATCGAGGACGCGATAAAATGACGAATTAACCCCATTACACTCGACGATTTTTTGGCTAGAAAAGCATAGAAATTCAAAGATTCCCTATTAAAAAACTGACGATACTTTTTGAGCAGTAAATAAAAAATTGTATTGTAGATGAGATGCTCACAAATGGATCAAACGTGATCTGTGGCATATGAAGAATATTCAGCAATTAGTAATAGAAAGTCAGCTCGCGGAATATTCCGCGCTCGGTGATAGACGACAGTCATGGCTCGCGGAATATTCCGCGCTCGGTGATATGCGACAGTCGTGGCTCGCGGAATATTCCGCGTTCGGTGATATGCGACAGTCGTGGTTCGCGGAATATTCCGCGCTTGGATGCAAATGGGTTAATTTATTTGAAACTGAATGGTAATCGTAAAGTCGCACATCGACAAAAACCGAGCGTGCTATGATTATCGGCTGTGCAGTCCAGAGCGCTGGCACTTTTGGATACAAAATAGAAGAAGCGCGATCGCGCCGCTTGGCTGATATATTAATTAATATCGATCTTCCAAATTTTATGAAACGATGACTGAAAACTCACCTCTCGGGTGCAAAGGGTTAAATGTCCTGTGGTTCGGAACTTTTTCCTCGGAGCTATCGCGACGGGATCGCGTTGTAAGGACACGGTGTGTGCCCCGGTTTCTTTCGCCTGGTTATTACTGCTTAAAAAATCTTGGTAATAGGAGCGGTGTATGGTTTAAGAGCTTTGGGGATCGGCGTAACCGGTTTTACGATCGTTCCAGCCCGTTATCGGATCAAGGATACCTTTGCTTGGGGAAAAAGGAGCCGTAATTGGGGTAGATAAAATTCTTCTCCGTCACGATTATTTCTTTAGGGCCGATGCTGACGTGCGATATATCTTTACTGTTTTCTCCTTGGTTGGAAACGTGGAAAGATATATCGATTGGTCGAAATCGCTCGGGACGTGAAAAGTCGCGCGTTCGTTGCGATTTTTAGACCATCGAAACTTTGATCGTAAATCATTTTTTTCTTTTTATTATAGTGAGACGGTTTCCTGATCGCGATATGCTAATTACGAAATAATTAATCGTCAGAAAATTTGCATAGCGAAAAGACAGAAAATTATTTCAAATCATGTCACCGTCGCCTTTACCTTTTTAGAGTTTCGAAATTTTTATTATAGGCCAATTCTTTTTTAAATTATAATGAGACAGTTTCTCGATTGCGATATGTTAATTATGAAGTAATTAATTAGCAAAAAATTTGCAGAGAGAGGAAATAGAAAATTATTTGATCAGTTTAGGAAATACTTTCGAAGCAGGGATACTATATATCGTTTCGGGAAGAATGAACTATAATTTTAATAAATAAATCATGTCTCTGTCGCGATTACATTTTGAGAATTTCGAAATTTTTATTAAGGGCCAATTCTTTTTAAATTATAATGATAAAATATAAATATAATATAAATTGCGATATACTAATTATGAAGTCATTAATGTCCAGAAAATTTGCAAAGTGAAGGGACAGAAAATTATTTGGTCAGTTCAGGAAATACTTTCGAAGCAGGGATACTATATATCGTTTCACTAAGAATGAACTATAATTTTAATAAATAAAGCATGTCTCCATCGCAATTACTTTTTGGGAATTTCGAAATTTTGATCGCAAACCAATCTTTTTTTCTCTTTTTTTATCACAGTGGGATAATATTGTCGAAGTTATTAAGTATTAAAAATTCCCAGGATAGAGAGACAGGAAATTGTTTAGTCAATTCGTCGATACTTTCGAATCACTGGTTCCTATAGAAGGAAAATAAATAAAATATGTCAGCACCGCGATATTTTCTCGAGGTTATAAAAATTTTCATCGCAAATCAATTTCCCCTAATCTTGATAAATTAATTACTATATTAATTGCGAGGTTATCGACAAAGAAATTGCTCAAGAAGTGCAACAGAAACTTCGCAGTCCTTGAAATACAAGAAACCTACAATCGATAGTTCCCCAAGTTATCAAAACTTCCATCATAAACCAATTTTCTTTCCTCGCAACGAGCCAACAAAATTCTTAATTGCGATCTTAATTCCAAGGCTGTTAACCATCACGGAAATCCACGGAAAGATGCCAAAGTATTGCTCCATTTATTCGAAAAACACTCGCGAATATTAAGAAACAACATAGTACTATCTTAAAAATGAAAAAGAGAAACCAAAAACTGTAATTGGAACAAAGCACATTACCATCGCGATTATTTCTCGTTATAGGTTATAAAAATTTCCGTCTACAGACTATCCTCTCTGTCACCTTGCAACAACGTTCCTGATCGCGGTCTTAATTGCAAGGTTATTAACTCTCAAAGAAATTCGCGAGAAGGGGGGAGAGAAAATTACTCGGTCCCTGGAAGTTTGCATTCAGCCGGCTTTTAATATCCCCTTTTTCATGGAATACATTACGGCCCGCCATTATGTCCGCGCGCATTACCGGGATGTTACGCTGAAATACTACGCAGCAGCCTCTGCCAACGTTGTAACCGGATTGCTCGTAAAAAAATCCGCATTACGCGATCGAGATTTGCATGCGCGTCATCGCGCGTGCTGACGCTGCGCGATGCGTCGCCAAAATTTCACGATCAGCCCTGGTTCCTGAACGATGACATTCGAAATAGCGGGCAGAACCAGAACGGCAAGAGCAGAAATAAGTGGAGGGAAAGATAAATCATCGTGATGAGAAACGAACGTTTCGTAAGCGCCTTAAAACGCTGCTCTTAATCGATTCGCGGACTCTGCCGGAGTAGTAGCGGGGTTTGGAAACTGCCATCGTCGCGAGAACTTGCCGCAGAACCTTTTACGATTCCTGCCGGAAGGAAAAAGTTACCTCGAACTCGAATTCGCCGCGTTTTGTTCGCCAGTCACCCCTTTTCACCATCGTAGATTGAATATTCACGCCCGCGTTTAGCGCTTTTTAACCAACGCCTTAACGACAATTCGATCGTTGGAACTTACCCACGCCGCCTACCACGAGAATTCTCTTGCCCAACTTCGCGAATTCTTACTCGATACGATCCATTACCTCTTCGAGTGTGGCTACTAAGTTTCTTAGTAAGCGTAGAAATTGTTTTCACCGTGTGAACTAAGTTTAAACCTTGCGACGACTGTGCGTATAACTCACTAGCGCCACCACGGTCCGTATCTCCAGCACGCGTATCTACCGCAAATATTTTTCACCGCGTGAACTAAGCTTAAACCTTGCGACGATTGTGCGTTTAACTCACTAGCGCCACCACGGTCCGTATCTACCGCAAATAATTTTCACCGCGTGAACTAGGCTTAAACCTTACGGCGACTGTGCGTCTAACTCACTAGCGCCACCACGGTCCGTATCTCCAGCCGCGGATCGTTTTCTAATTTTATTTACACAATCTCGGGATATCTCAGGATGTTATCCACCGTATTTCTTCAACTGTTAGACCTAAATGGGAAATAAAGTCGCTTAATATTCGCCGCACGACGGACAAACCTCGGAAAAATGGTTTCCCCCGACATTACCTGGTTCCGAGATGGAGAAGTCCGGAGATCCAGTTAAATACTCGTCCTTTTACTTTCCGTTTCTCCTTTTCCTCTCGTTCTCACTGGAGAAACACGCGAAAGGAAGGCCAGGGAGGGAACAAAAACGCGGTGGGCTGCGCGAGGCGTGGTCGGGAAGGGTGAATCGGAGAGACAAGGGGTGGGCGAACGGAGAAAATGAAAACAGGTCCAGGGTATCCCGGCGTGTCGACAAAAGCTGCCCGGCTTCTGTGCGCGCTGGCGGGCCGAAATTTCGAGTTTCCATTTAGAGGGAACCACGGGACGAGAAAGTGACGACAAAAGGAGTGGTGGCGCTGGGGAAGCGAAAGAACCGGCTGCGGACTTCCGGTTGGTACTCCGAACTCGCTCGGAACGGCGTGTAACGAGTTTGCAGACAGCGATTCGCCTGTTTTGTTCTCGGATTTCCTTCCGTTTCTTTATATCCCTGCTTCTGCCATCTAACTCTGGCAATTTGCAGGGATACGGCTCGGATCGGGCGCGTCGATGCCGAGAGAATTGACGATGGCGAACGGAGGCTCGCGGTTCCGCGGGAATAATGCTGCTCGGTCGCTATGGAATTTTGCTGTGAAAATTGAATCGACTGAGAGTGAAACGATCGAATCGGGGGATTAAACGCGCTCGGGTATCGAGTTGACGTACTAAAGGGATGGTTGAAGGAGGCATCGTTGTGTGAAACGCTAAGCGGGTCTTGCATGGTTTATGGATCCCAGATTCGCTTTGGGATCGGTGTGCTGGGTCGGTGAATAATTCCGGATTGGTCACGTATTGTAAGGAGTGAAACTGGACAAAAACTGAGACACCAGAACTCAGGATTGAGTTTGTGGAGCGAGAATAGAGCAATACTGGTAACTAACAAATAGCAGTTCACAACGAATAATTAAAGATCAAGAAATCTGAACTCGGAACACAGGACTCTGTAGCCAGACAAATTTTATATAAATATTAATATTAAACCTACCATGATACATAGGTCGAATGATAGGTAGACGAAGGAAAGAAATAAGAAAAATGGAAGACCACGAGATATCGAAAAATTAATTATACCCATGCTAAAAGAAAATTTGAAAAGTCGAGTGACCAAAGTGACAATGTTAAGTGTGAAATTTTTAATTAAAAATTTAAAAGAGACTATTGGGTTCTGATAGGTTTATAGTTAAGAAGACAATAAATTACATAAAATGAATATTGGTTGGTATCACAGGAAAATTCTTTATTTGATCAATTCTATAAATTATTAAAATATATTCTCTTTTTTCGGAGAGAGATAGTATGAATAGTAATAACAATAGGAGTTCACAAATTAAAAATCCTTTATTTAGGAGGAAATAATTTAATCAATTCTAGAAATTATTGAAGGGTGCTTTTTGGGGGGAGGGGGTGAAACAGTATGTATAGTAATAATAGTCGAAATTCGAAAATTGAAGATTCCTTATTTAGGAGGAAATGATTTGATCAACTGCATAAATTAAATTAAATCATGTTCATTTTTAGTTATGATAGTATTAGAGCAGAAGCAGTAGGAGCATTAATTACCATTAATTTAAATAAAAGCATGCCTTTCTATATATATCAATAATTCCACAATTCTATTTGAAAGCTTCCTTCCTATCTCTAATTTGGAATTATCATAATAATATATATCATGTCAATAAATATTATTCTATAATAATACTATTACAATAAATACTAATAGTGAAATAAATACTATTATATTAAATAGAAAATAAATGTAATAGTTACAATAGAGAAGCTCGAAAAAGTTTCGCTGAAATATATTAATTAATTAATAGTAAATTAATAGTTAATAATAATAGTTAATAAATACTAATACTACAATAAATACTATTATATTAAATAGAAAATAGATGTAATAGATACAATAGGGAACCTCGAAAAAGTTTTGCTGAAATCGAACCTCTTTTCCAAAAATATAAAATTCCAGTCCAAATTAATCGTTAATAATAATAGTTAATAAATACTAATACGGCAATAAATACTATTATATTAAATAGAAAATAGATGTAATAGATACAATAGGGAACCTCGAAAAAGTTTTGCTGAAATCGAACCTCTTTTCCAAAAATATAAAATTCCAGTCCACGAATTCTAATTATTATCACATCTGAAGGCCAATATTTTTTAACAATTCGTTAAATTGTCTATATTCGTTATACACCCATTTCAATCATCTCATCTTTATTTGATATTCCTTTCAACGATTCCTGTCGCGTGTTCAATTTTTCCTCTCACCGTATATACTCACGTACCCGTCTCATTCCCAATTCCAAGTGGCCAGTAAAACGGAACCGGTGTTTCTTTCGTTTAAATAGTGAAACGTGTCGCATAGTCCAGGACTGCGTCACGGTTGATGGCATTAAATTCTAATTCCTTTTACGTCGGCGTAGCAGCGAAGAGTTACACGGTACGAACATAGACGTGAAATCGATTTTCAATGCACGCTGCTAGCTCATAGATCATTAATCGAAATTTCCGAAACCGCCCGATTCGCGGTTTTATTTCTCGCGAATTGCGACGACTTTATTTCGAGAGCCTGAAAGAGCAGCCGAGGTCGCCAGCCAAAAGAGGAACGATTAATTGAAATCTCCCTTGAGCGGTCTTTCCCAGATCTCCTCTCAGATACCCTAATAGAGGTCCTCGAGGGTTCTTCAGAGTCATTGGAAACGCGGATGAAGCCTCGTTAGCCCGGATTAGTCCACGGAGTCCTTCGGTCTTCGCGACTTCGCGGTCTTTTCGAATGATACTCCTGCAGGGACGCATCCCTGCTGACGAAAAAAGGCACTTTTTCACGCACAGCTATGGCAAGTGTCGAAAATAAGACACGTCTTAACGTATCGAATATACAAAAATTAATTTATCAAGAGAAATAGATGTGTCTTTAAGCTATGCGTCGGGGAGGTTCCGGGAGTGCGTGAGATTTTTGTTTCACGCGTTGGATAGGAGTTGGGGGGCTGGGACTAGCCGCAGTCGCGTGTTTCTTTCTTTCTTCGCTCTAATTTTACCTCTCTACGCGAACAGTCAAAATACTTGGGATATACCTTCCTTAACCCCTTGACTAAGGCAGATTTTGATACACAACGGCCGTACCATACGCAGGAATTGAGTTACGATGTCCGCCATTTTTATGAAAACAAGCGCCCTCCGTGTCAGAAAGCTAAACTACGCCGAGCGCCCATAGGCGCCCTCCGTGTCACAAACGCAAAATTTCTAAGCGCCCATAGGCGCCGTGTCAAACGCAAAATTTTTAAGCGCCCATAGGCGCCCTTCGTGTCACAAACGCAAAATTTCTAAGCGTCCATAGGCGCCCTCCGTGACACAAACGCAAAATTTCTAAGCGCCCATAGGCGTCCACAGTAGCCAAGGGGTTAAGAGAGAATAAAGATAATTATAATATAACGATAATTATTTCTTTTTACCCATAATCCCAATCGCAAGGGTCCCGAGTCAATGGGGGTCTGGTTATCTATTCATTGCTCATTTTAGAATTGTAATGGAATTTGGATAATCAGTGAATAGATTAATTCAGTGGCTATAGAACGATGTTGATGGCTATATTCTATACTGTATTGTCAATTGTTAACCCTTTGCACTCGGTGATTATTTTCATTACAAAGAAGTAGCAATTCAAAGACTTTCTGCTGTAACGTCGAGGATATTTTTGAAACGGTAAATAAGGAATTGGGTATAAATGAAGAGTTAAAATTATTTTATTTCGACATTCCGTGCAATCTTAAGTTAGTTTAGATTTGATATGTTAATTAACCCTTTAGACTCGAAGATTTCTTCGCTGTGAAGATGCAATTCGAAGCTCTTCTTAGATTTTTATAATTCACTGATACTCTTTATGCTAAAATTGCAAAAAGAAAATCGTGAATTTGCGTGAGAAACGAACGAACATAATAATTTTATTCCGATGTCCTTAATATAATTATCATCATTCGTTATTTAAGTTATAGCGTTAAAACAAACGGTGATGGAGAGTCACCTCTCGAGTGCAAAGGTTTAACATAGGCTTTCGAAATTTGATTAAACGGTGACTTAGGCTCACCTCTCGAGTGCAAAGGGTTAATATCTCTGGCGATAATTGATCTATCCATTAATCATTCTAGAATTGCTATAGAATTTAGATGATAAGTGAGTAGTTTAATCCAATGGCTATGGCACTGCGTAGATGGCTATACTCAGTACTGTACTGTCAATTTATGTCTTTACGACCACCCCCATGACTCGCGGACACGCTGACCATGACGTATTGGTAAATTGCTTTGCACTTTCTTAAAAATTTGTTACATCGATTCGTTTATTTAAAACCCCTCTACGATAATCCATTCATTTTTCCAACTTTTCCTTTTCCCTTTTCCATCGGGAAAATCCATTCGTGAACGTCTCCCTTGGTTCTAGACGCTATCTCATGCCAGGGTCCAATGTTTCTTCAGCGGAGAACTGGCCGAGTTGGACGCTGCAACCGTGAATCGATCGGTGGCTGGGAAATTTATAGAAACGCGTTGAAAAATGGTCAAGGACCGCAGACGGTAACGATTGGCCGGCGAATATGCGCAATGCAAAACGCGAAGTAATAAAAGCACACGACGTGGAAACGAACAGAAGACGTGGAAGTCGAGGACGTCCCGCAGGAGGTCAGCAAAGGCCTCACGGAAGGCCGGATCGGCCACCCGGCTGGCCGTACTATAAATATTTCATGTTAATCGATATACGTGCACACGGAAGTGTGTCATGCACGTTGTCCTATGACTCGACACAATGCTCCACATACGGCCTGCGATCGTTCGTCGAACGACCTCGAGCAAGTCGAACATTTGCCTCGTCGTTTCTTCTTTTCCTCCTCGCGAGTTCCTGGATCGTGGCCGATTTCAGGTTAGATCGATGCGAGATCCGAAGGGGGAGGTAAGGATTGGAGGTTCGAATCTGCTGGACGATATATGCATAGGACGTATATGGTATTATATACGCGATGGACTATTTTTCTTGAAAATGTGTCGCGACGACTGGCGCGGAAGGCGAATTGTCAACGTCAATTCGCGGTACTGAAAAAGTCACGACTGAGTTCTATTTGCGTGTTGAAATCGTCTACTGTCGGCTATAATCGGTTAAAGATCGCTTTCTGTTCGACTTGTTGGTTATTCTTGGTATACAGTATAGTATCGATGTTTCGAGGGTTTGGTTAGGGACACCTGTGGGTGAGTACTCTTCGTCATGTTACGTAGGGATGAGAAATATTTGTCTTTGCAGTGTGTTAAAATTGAAATGTAAGATTACCTGTCGTCATTTGATAAAATTCCGAACATTGATATCGATTAATATATTGAATTTAAATTTTTAGTTGTAGGATTACGTGTAGATAAAATGGCACTTTCAGTCGCCATTTTATAAAATTCTGAAGATATTAATTAATTTGAAATTTTAATCTTCGAATTTTTATTCCTCTCTGACGAAAAATTTCATTGCAAGATTATGTGTAGATCGCAGCTTCAGTCGCCATTTTATGAAATTTCGAAGACTGATATTAATTAATTTGAAATTTTAATCTTCGAATTTTTGTTCCTCTGTAGCGAAAAATTTCATTGCAAGATCACGCGTAGATCGCAGCTTCAGTCGCCATTTTATGAAATTCTGAAGACTGATATTAATTAATTTGAAATTTTAATCTTCGAATTTTTATTCCTCTATAGCGAAAAATTTCATTGCAAGATTACACGTAGATCGCACCTTCAGTCGCCATTTTATAATATTCCAGTGACTGATATTAATTAATTTAAAATTTTAATCTTCGAATTTCTATTCCTCTGTAACGAAACAACCCTCTAGTGCTAAGCATTAATACTTCCAGACGAAAGTTCCAATGTTCCAGACATTTCGACGAAATTTATGCTACTTTTTAGATATAAATATAATTATATATAATTGCCTTCGACTTTTCATTAAGATTATTATCACCTATAATAATATTCATTTAACTTCACGTCGTAGATCGGTAATTCTAACGTTGATACAGGGATACAATTTCGGACAAATTTTCCCTCGTTTAGATTGCACCTAACCCCTATAGTGTCAAGGTTAATTACCACAAGCCTATTCCACGATAGCATGAATTTTGCAAAGCACTATAAACTACCAGACTAGTATATCGAGGAGCGAATTTGCTTTGGAACTGAAGGAGATACGTTCATAAATTGAAACTCGATTAATGCGATGAATTAGCTCAAGGTCTAACACAATACGCTCTTATGAGCCAACAAAAGTTATGAATTGACTTTGATCATGACGTACATACACTCGTACAGATACTACGTTCGACAACTGCAATGTTTAAAACGATATGGTACAAATAACAAAGGGAGAATTTCAGAATAATAATTCTACGACGCATACGACATTTATTACACATTTATCGGAGATACGTGCCGTGGTGGCGCTAGTGAGTTAAGTGGAAAGTCGTTTCGCGTAACAGAACATAATAAAACACTATATTTCCAATCAACGATGCTTTCCACTAATATTTTACGTTATCTATGCAATATTTGTGCAATTCATCGTTGATTATATTTATATATCGTTGAATTATTTTCTAATTTTAAACTCCTATATTACATATCAAGAGCACACGTAAACGCTCGAGGAGTTACCATAGATATCGCAATTTATTTTCATTGTATCCCTTTTCCATTATTATTATCAACGACGTTACACTCTCCGAAAAATCGATAACGCGTTAATTAACGCACCAAATATTCTCACCCCCGTTTCCCCCTAGCCTGAATTCGGTTATTCACCAAATGGCGGAACGCGGGGCGGAATTTGTAGCGAAAGAGATCAGCTCGCGAACTCTCCGCGCTTTTCATCGCGTTTCCCTTCAATGGAACGCGAATTTTCACTCTCGCTTCGAACGCAGCAGCGACTCGACTTTCGGGGTAGTTTCAGGGGTAGTTTCAGGGGTAGTTTCGCCGGCCACGGTACTTTAATACCCGGTGTCGGTGTATACATCCGTGTCCACGGGACGAATCCACGTTCGATCTATTTCGGTGGAGTCACCTCTCTGGATCGCTTTTAACGCCAGCCAAACGGACCTTTGCCATTTTCGAAGCCTGAATGGCGGAGTGGCCGCTATATCCGCTCAAGTTTCAGCGGGGTTCGTGTCGATCTTTTTATAGCCCGACGAATCCGTGACTTATCCTCGCTATACTGGCAAAAATATTTTCGTGCTCGCAGTTCGCGTGCACTCGCGAGACCCGCTGCTATTCTTCGTTGTTTACCTGTATAATCGTCGATCGTTCCCGATCCTCCCCGATCTTTCTCGACCATCCACGTCCGAGACATCGCGAGGATCCGCGGTTTTAACGACTCCAACTTCTCCAATTTTTTTACGACCCCTCCATTACCCGTCATAAATTTCCCAGGACACTTTCCCGGCGAAAATTCTAATCGAACTGTGCGCGCGGAGGCGAGTGGGAACTTTACGAGCTCATAAATATGGCAGCGCGGATCAGAGGAGAGAAAACGTTTAAAAACTCTCGCTGATAATTAACGCTTCGAAGTCTCTCGGATATTTCTCTGATATCGGTGTTCCTTTGCAGAGTTGCTGGCGAACAGGACGGGTCACATGGTGGGCGACTTCGAGAAGCTGGGCCAGTTTTACAACGGCTGTCTGGGATTCAAGGAGAAGCCGGTGAATTTCACGCCCGGTAAGTCTGAGTTTCCTTGCTTTTTCGTTGAGAAAGGAGATAGGCAACGAGTCGTTGACGGAAACGACGCTGGGCGTCGTTGCGTCGACGAAGCTAACGACGCTGTTTCCGCGCACGATGCGTCACAACCACGAAAACGAAACCGTTCCCTGCGACCACCCCTTCGAATCGAGTTTGGCACGGAATACGAGGACCATCGCGCGTCACGCACCCCCGCGACTTCCGGTTTCCGGTCTCCTTCCAGCAACGCTTCCACGCGAGTCCGATAAGTACCCTGGAATGACTATGACAAATTTTTGTTTCGCGTTTAGTGTAGGCTGTTTAAAATGGTTTCTAGAGTTGGGAAGTTTATGGTAATTTTTAGGATGGGAATTTAATTTTTAAATTGGGGATTTCTTATCTGGGGATCCGCCCTGTTGAATAGCGAAGGCAGTCGTGAAATTTCTTGCTGGGTGCCTTCTTCTGAGTATGCCGAATTTTTAGGGGTACTGAGCACTTGGGATGTTCAGTTGGGGTTAATAAGGCGCAGTTTCGAATTGTATTTACAGTTTATTACACGATTATGATTTGATTGATTGATGTGGGTGTGTTTTGTATGTCGTCTTTGCCTTCTGCCGTTTTACGTCTTGTGTCTTTCGTCTTTCGTTTTCTGTCCTCCGTCCTACGTCTCTGACTTCTCGTTTTCGTCTCTCATGTGTTCTGTTTTACTTTCAATGACCATCTAATGTGTTCTGTTTTACTTTCAATGACCATCCGATGTGTTCTGTTTGACTTATAACTGTTCTAATTAATAATCTATTGTTCGCAGAGATAACGCGCGAATAAAAATTTTTAATGACGTCGAACGGGGAAGTGGTGGGGGAAATTGAAGAATTTGCACAGGAAAATTTATATGATTTCGATGTTAAATTCCGCACGTGCCTCGGAAAATCTATAATTGCTGGAATATTATTCCATCACATTCGAAGCTAAAATTAAATTATTAAATATGGGAGAAAATTTGAAATTGGAGGAAATATTTGAATTGATTTAACGTTTTATAAATTTATTCTGCGTGAAACAGATATATCGTGGCAAGCTGGAATTTAGCGTCTCTCCAGTCTACAAATCGTGGCACTAGGGATTAATTTCACCAGATTCGAATTAACCGCGTCTTTATCGCAATGCAGCTCGGTTACAAAATGGGGACTCTCGCGGGAAAACTGGCCACGATATGGAGACATATTTTGATCAGTATAGAAATTTTTATTATCAAATTTGAGCATTGCTGATTACGAATTCCAAGTCAAAAGTAAAAGATGCCAAACAAGCGGTACCAAAATGGCGGACAGTTACTTAAAAGTCACCAGATTGGGCCGAAACTTGGTATCTACGTGTTCTCAAAATCACCGATTACGAATCCCAAGCTAAAATGATAGAAAACAAAATGCCGGATCCAAAATGGCGGAGAAACGTATTACAAAATTATTACATCGGTCTGCAATTTACATTTTCGAATTTTCCACGTCCCCAATTACTAATTCAGGCTTAAAATTACAGAAAACAAAATGGCGAGTTCAAAATCCTAGATAAAGTAAAAGATGCCAAACAAGCGGTACCAAAATGGCGGACAGTTACTTAAAAGTCACCAGATTGGGCCGAAACTTGGTATCTACGTGTTCTCAAAATCACCGATTACGAATCCCAAGCTAAAATTATAGAAAACAAAATGCCGGATCCAAAATGGCGGAGAAACGTATTACAAAATTATTACATCGGTCTGCAATTTACATTTTCGAATTTTCCACGTCCCCAATTACTAATTCGGCTTAAAATTACAGAAAACAAAATGGCGAGTTCAAAATCCTAGATAAATACGTCCCAGAAATGTTATATTAACCAAGAACCTGGTATTTTTAAATTTCCAGGCACGTTTCCCAAGCCCGCGAATTTTGAATTCCCAGAATCGCTATACCGAAAATTCTACGCGAGTTGCGGGAACCTGTACGAGATATCGCGGTGTCTAAATCGAGAGGAGGACTGGAATAGTCGCACGTGTTGCGTTTCGTGCCGCATCGTGTGCGACACGTAGCACGAAAGCGTAATCGCGATATATTTGTCGCAACGTTCATTCATATATTCAATCGTCGACGCAGATGTTCCATTCTTTCGCCTCCTTTCCTCCCCTCTCGCTTCGGAATTCCCTGATCGATTATTCATACGCGTGGAAATCGGCAGGTTCGCATGACCAGCGAATCTCGCGTCCTCGATCATGGATCGAAGCCTAGTAGCAGCCGCATCGATCCTGGAAATTCGTACACGTGTTCCGACGCAGTTATATAGTATTTACGAACGATGTCGCGGCCATATTTTAAGCGACTCCCTCGCGAGATAAATATTTCGTCAACCACGGTGTCTTTCTCGGCCATTTGTTCCTCGCGCGGTTGGTCCACGACTATTCCCTCGAATTTCCTTGCCAACGAAAATTCCATCACGGGAAGTATCTCGAGACGTCCATCTTCTCGCTCCAGCGCCACGATAGCGGCTAACGACGTTGGAAATAGCCTGATTCTGGCCTCGACTACGCTTTTCATCCGATTTTCGATATTTTCGGTTAAATATCGGAGCCTCGTGACACGTTTGTATAATATAATATCGTAAGCTGAAGAATTCTAAATGAAATAGGTTAGGTTTGGCAGTAGGTAACAAATATACACGTCTAATTGATCGTAGTATAGTTAGGTTCGTTCAAGATGAATCCTAGGTATGCTTTTCTACAATCTATTCACCCTTTGTAGTACGATTTAATTCTGAAAAATGGTTTATTGGAAAAACATATAAATTTAGCTGATCGTTGTGTGGTACTCATTGTCACAGAATGTGTGGTATGAGTGTGAGGAATATTTGTGTGGAAGAGTGTATCTGTGACGAGTATGACAGAGAGTGGCGAAGAAACGATCAGTAGGTGAATGACAGTCATTACAAATAGACGTTGTGTGCGAGAGAGTCCTCGAGAACTTATATCGCAGTTAGAAGAGAATTTATTTAATTACGAGATTTAGTTATAATTTATGTTGTGCTGTTATTGTGTTCAATAAATCTTCTTATTAGTTTATACATTCACTCACACGCTGTATTATTATTCCACTCACAAAATTAAAATTATTATAGTATCGTAGGCTTAAGTATCCTGGATGGAGGAGGATCATAAAAGAGACTAGAAATGATATAATATTTATTTATAGAAATAAATATTTATAGAAAGGCCTTTAAACCTACTATGCTACAATTATTTAAACAATTGTAGTAAAAACTAAGCAGTAAAGTAAATTCTACATTCTAGTGATATGGGGCTGATCCCTTCCCTTGGGTTTTGTCTTTTGTCTCCTGTTTTCGTGAGACATCCTGTGACCTGCGTGGCCCTAAACAGACCACTTCTAACCGTTCGCCCATTCAATAAAGATCTATACAGTTTTTCCACCGTTTCCACTGACAATTGCTATAGAATTTAGATAATCAGTGAATAGATTAATCCAATGGATATAGCACTGTGTGGATAGCTATACTCAGTACTGTATTGTCAATTGTCAATTTTTCTATTATTATTATTATTATTGATATATTCGTTAATCATTTTCCTTTGCGTTATAACCCCTTTAACATAAACAGTTTAAGTTATCACAAAAATTTCTAAATAGTTACATTCCTCACGAAACAAGATATATTTTGATAGAAAATTTGTCTCCAGATTTTTTGGTTTTCGAGATGTCCTCAAAAATATACTTTCAACCCCTAGCTTCGAGTATTTAGGGTGTTTTCATCCCTTTAATATGAATGATGGCGGATGAAAAATAGTACGTGTCGAATATTCTTCTGAGAACTATCTCTCACTTAAGTTTCATCAAATTCGGTATGTGCGGGTTGCATATGTTTCCTCGATAGATCACTCCTGGATCAAAGAAATTCCGGACACGGATGACGTGGGATCAATAAACGTTTCCCAGTGTTCTTCCGTTGCACATTATTCGCGAATCGTTGCATTAGGTGCTTGGATTGTGGATGATCTAGCGTTTCGTACGGTCCTCGTTCGTTTTTCGGCGGACACAGTAGCGCGAGTCAATAATAGCCGACACCGTCCACCGAATATCGCTGTTGCACTGCTTCCTCGAATTTCGTCTATTGTCGGGTCGAAGATGAAGTTTCATAATTGAATACTGAACCATTCTATCTTCCACTGACCTCGCTCTGTGGCACGGGGTTCGCGAGAATCCAGTGATACGAGTCTATAATATCCGGCGCTCGCTATCCTTGTCTCTACTTTATTGTCTTCCTCGTGTACGATTTCCGAGATTCTCCGTTCTTTCTCGCATTCTTTCGCGAGAACGACAATCGTTTCCAGGTGTGAAAGGGGGGAAAATAAAAGAATCGGGAAGGTGGAGCAGCGAAATTTTGACAAATCGTACTTCAATGGCGAATCGAATCTGTTGTGTCGCTGGTCTCTGAACTTCAATTTAAAATTGTACAATGGGGTAAATATAGAAAAATGTAATTGAAATGTTCGGAATTGGAAAGGTGGTGAATGTGGATCGTAATACCTTTAGGTGTTATGGTCCACGTAACACCAGAGATTTGGGTCATAACATCTTTAGGAGTTAGGCCTTCTATAACACCAAGGATTTGGGCCATAATACTTTTAGGAATTAAAATCTCCATAACACCAGGGATTTAAGTCATAACACTTTTAGGAAATAGGGTCGCCATAGCACCAGGGATTTGGGTCATAATATCTGTAAGAGTTAGGATCTCTATAACATCAGGGATTTAAGTCACAACACCTTTAGGAAATAGGGTCCCTGTAATACCAGGGATTTGAGTCATAACACCTTTAGGAATTAGGGCCTCTATAACACCAGGAATTTAAGTCATCACATCACCTTTAGGAAATAGGGTCCTCATAGTACCAGAGATTTGGGTCATAACACCTTCAGGAAATAAGGTTACCATAATATCAGGGATTTGGGCCATAACACATTTAGGAAATAGTGTCCCCATAATACCAGGGATTTGGGTCATAACACCTTCAGGATATAGGGTTCCCATAATACCAGGGATTTGGGTCATAACAGCTTTAGAAATTAAGGACTCCATAACATCAGGGATTTGGGTCATAACACATTTCGGAAATAGTATCGCCATAACACCAGGGATTTGGGTCATAAAATCTTGAGGTGTTAGGGCTCCCATAACACCAGGGATTTGGGTCATAACACCTTTAGGACATAGAGTCCTCATAATACCAGAGATTTGGGTTATAACATCTGTAGGACTTAAGGTCCCCATACCACCAGGGATAGTGTCCCTGGAACACCGTCTATTTTCTATAACACTATAAACATTTTTCCAAACACCATCACCGATACCCCACCATTTGATGTATATCCAAATCCATAAAAGAACACCATGGTCATAGACTACTGTTCATATAATAATAATCATGTAATAATTCACTTCACTCGCCGAAGGTCTACCACGTCGATCATCGTCTTTGATCTAAGCCTGCCAACCATAGTAATTCATTACAACTCGGTCAGTGGCATAAAACCAGCGATTCCAATCACCTGAACACCGGAACCGTGCAGAACATGACGGGTTTAGCTCCGGATCATCGACCTATACATACGAGTAGTCATTCAACAACGACTATCTTATCCTATTCATCGTTCCCGTCACACTGGCGACCATAATCGTTGCTCTGGTCGATGGATTTAAATCGCAATTTCGTCATAGACAGTAATTATTTAGATTAAGAGACTCTTCGACAGTTTCTCTCGACAGGAATTTTCAAAGTTATTGTTGCACTTTTTTCATTTATAGTTTGCATATTTCAGCTGGAGAATGTAGAAAAGAGTTGCGACTGTTGCGTCGAATGGTGGACAAATTTTACAACACATACACGCATACGTGATGTGCAAAATCTGACTGGCAACCACTATTTGGTGCACGTCGTGTAACGCTGGTGCAGTGGTACATGACAAAAATGCAGCAGTTAGTTTAAAGCACTGTAACTTTGCGACAAAAAATCGTAGCTTCTTGATTTCTGGTTGGAATTAAAGGGGAAGGCTTGAGCTTCGTATTACTGCAAACCGTACCTCTGAAAAAAATTTTTCGGCATCCCTGCGTTTTGTTACATTTCGCAACTTTCGATGGGAAAAATATACCCTTGTATTTGTGGGGTTAAAATGGTGAGGGTACGTCGCATCAAAAATCACAATATTGTATTTAAAAAGGGGTTTTCAAGCTTTATTTCGAAATAAAAATCATTGACCTACGATGATTTCTCGTGGAGTTATCGGGAGCTATAGTGGTCAATTTTCGTCCAAATCATTTAGCAGTATATAAATAGAATTCTAATATATATTTCGAAATAAATTTTGTCTTAGTATGTAAGCTTTAATATGTTTAAAAATCATCCCCAATAATGGGAACATTCCCTGTTCCAAATAATTTGCGACATAATGACACAAAAGCGATTAAATATCAACCCCTGCGTGACATAATAGTACAAAAACGATTAAAAATTTAACCCTATACGACATATGGTACTCCAAAGTTACCTAAACCATAGAAACACCCAAACCATAGAAATACACAAACCATAGAAACACTCAAACCATGGAAACACTCAAATGATAGAAACACCCAAACCATAGAAACACTCAAACCATGGAAACACTCAAACCATGGAAACACTCAAATGATAGAAACACCCAAACCATAGAAACACTCAAACCATGGAAACACTCAAACCATGGAAATACTCAAATCATAGGAACACCTAAATGTTAGAAACACTTAAATCATAGAAACACCTAAATCATAGAAACACCCAAACCATAGAAACACTCAAACCATGGAAACACTCAAACCATGGAAATATTCAAATCATAGGAACACCTAAATGTTAGAAACACTTAAATCATAGAAACACCTAAATCATAGAAATACCCAAAGCATAGAAACACTAGAACCATGGAAACACTCAAACCATGGAAATACTCAAATCATAGGAACACCCAAATGTTAGAAACACCTAAATGATAGAAACACCCAAATGATAGAAGCACCCAAACCATAGAAACACCTAAATGATAGAAACACTCAAAGCATAGAAACACTGAAACCATAGAAGCACCCAAGTGATAAAAACGCCTAAAGCATAGAAACACCCAAACCATAGAAATATCCAAATGATAGAAACACCCAAACCATAGAAACACCTACAACATAAAAACACCCAAATGATAGAAACACCCAAACCATAGAAACACCTAAATGATAGAAACACTCAAAGCATAGAAACACTGAAACCATAGAAGCACCCAAGTGATAAAAACGCCTAAAGCATAGAAACACCCAAACCATAGAAATATCCAAATGATAGAAACACCCAAACCATAGAAACACCTACAACATAAAAACACCCAAATGATAGAAACACCCAAACCATAGAAACACCTAAATGATAGAAACACTCAAAGCATAGAAACACTGAAACCATAGAAGCACCCAAGTGATAAAAACGCCTAAAGCATAGAAACACCTAAACCATAGAAATATCCAAATGATAGAAACACCCAAACCATAGAAACACCCACAACATAGAAGCACCCAAATGATAGAAACACTCAAACCAAAGAAACACCCACAACATAGAAGCACCTAAATGATAGAAACACTCAAACCATAGGAATACCCAAACCATAGAAGTACCCAAACCCTAAACAATTTCCAAAAGAAAAAAAAAAAAAAAAAAAAGAACAGAAAACCAATCGGAACATTGAGAAGTTAGTCTAGAAATGCATTTAGCGAGGTCCCTGGCGTGTAAATTTTCGGGGTTGGGAAAACTCCGCGACGCGAGTAGGCGAGGAGGCAGGTTGGTCGTGACTCTCGCGTCATCGCAATACGACCGCACGCTTTAACCCAGAAAGTCAATGTAGGCGGTCTAAGAATAGAAGCGAGGCAATGTTGGCTACGGTGGAGCCGATACCGTACGGCCGACAGTGCGATTAATCAATCAGTATCGGCGCCAAATCGTCGGCCGGCAGCATTAATCAGAGATGAATTCAGCGGAGCCTCGTTTCGTCGAAATATCACGCTGGAACTCTGTATCGATGCTTCGTCCGAGCGTATCTCCGCGATGGAGATCCCTTTGTGCGCCTATGATTCATTGTATTTGCGAATTTCCATGCGAAATATACGATATACCTCCGTACTGCTCGCACGAGCTGCGAATCTGCGCGAAAAAATCGCTAAAAAAGGAGGAATAACAATTTTTCACTCGAAGCTTCGTTTTCGAGAAAAACGAATTTCGAGGTCCTTTTGATGCTCGTGGACTAATCGAATTTCTGTTTGTCAGCATTCGGCTGTTACTCATGTTTGTATGCCTGTATTTGATCAGTCTTATTTTCGCATATTTCCACTCATTTTTGACAACTTTCCCATTCCCCAAAGGAATTTTTCATTTCCAGGCGATGACAAAAATGGCCTCTTTTTAACATCCTTCTTTGTATCGAATTTGCCTCGTGTCGCAGTTTTCTGTTAAAGTCATTATTTTATTTACCATATCTCCGCATCTGTTATTACTTTTCTTTTTAATTTAATTTCGATGATTTCGTGGGTGAAGATGGAGGGTTGAATTTCACCTAGTGTCATTATATTTATTTCATTTACAGTAATATAGGTGTTTAGAATTTATGTGAATTTTATTCGTGTTAAGTCAAAGATCAGGATTGGTTCATGTGTACCTGATAGATGTTTAACCTAATTTTCCTTAAAAATAAAGCTTTCTTTTTCTTATTTTTATACGTAAAATCACCGCATATTTGGCGACCAATTTCTTATAGGTGGTAGCTAATTGGTCCATAAGTACCTGATAGATGTTTAACCTAATTTACCTCACAAAAAAACGAAGCTTTCTATTTGTTATTTTTATACGTAAAATCCTCGCTTTTTGGCGACCGATCTCAAACAAGTTGTAGCTAATAATTGGTCCACAAGTACCTAATAGATGTTTAACCTAATGTTCCTAAAAAAAAAATGAAGCTTCCTTTTTGTTATTTTTATATGTAAAATCATCGCATGTTCAATGACCGATCTCGTATAGGTCGTAGCTAATAATTAGTTCACAGGTTCCTGATATATGTTTGACCTAATTCTCCTCAAAAACAAGGCTTTCCTTTTTCTTATTTTTATACGTAACATCATCGCATTTTTGGCGACCAGTCTCAGATAGGTCGTAGCTAATAATTGGTCCACAAGTACCTGATAGATGCTTAACCTAATTTTCCTCAAAAACAAGGCTTTCCTTTTGTTACTTTTGTAGGTAAAATTATCTCAAATTTGGCGACCGATCTCAAACAGGTCGTAACTAATAATTGGTCCACAGGTACCTAATATACGTTTAACCTAATTTTCCTCGAAAACGAAGCTTTCTTTTTCTTATTTTTATACCTCCAATCTTCGCATGTTTGGCGACCGATCTCAAACAGGTCGTAACTAATAATTGGTCCACAAGTACCTGACAGATGTTTAATCTAATTTTCCTCAAAAACAAGGCTTTGTTTTTGTTATTTTTATACGTAGAATCTTCGCATGTTTGGTGATCGATCTCGTATAGGTCGTAGCTAATAATTGGTCTACAAGTACCTGATATATGTTTAACCTAATTTTCCACAAAAACGAAGATTTCTTTTTTGCATTTTTATACGTAGAATCATCGTTTGTTTGGCGACCGATCTCAAACAGGTCGTAGCTAATAATTAGTCCACAGGTACCTAATATACGTTTAACCTAATTTTCCTCAAAAACGAAGCTTTCTTTTTCTTATTTTTATATCTCCAATCTTCGCATGTTTGGCGACCGATCTCAAACAGGTCGTAACTAATAATTGGTCCATAGGTACCTAATATATGTTTAATCTAATTTTCCACAAAAACGAAGATTTCTTTTTTTCATTTTTATACGTAGAATCATCGTTTGTTTGGCGACCGATCTCAAACAGGTCGTAGCTAATAATTAGTCCACAGGTATCTAATATACGTTTAACCTAATTTTCCTCAAAAACGGAGCTTTCTTTTTCTTATTTTTATACCTCCAATCTTCGCATGTTTGGCGACCGATCTCAAACAGGTCGTAACTAATAATTGGTCCATAGGTACCTAATATATGTTTAATCTAATTTTCCTTAAAAACAAGGCTTTCTTTTTCTTATTCTTATACGTAGAATCTTTGCATGTTTGGCGACCGATCTCGTATAGGTCGTAGCTAATAATTGGTCTATAAGTACCTGACAGATGTTTAATCTAATTTTCCTCAAAAACAAGGCTTTCTTTTTCTTATTCTTATACGTAGAATCTTTGCATGTTTGGCGACCGATCTCGTATAGGTCGTAGCTAATAATTGGTCTATAAGTACCTGACAGATGTTTAATCTAATTTTCCTCAAAAACAAGGCTCTGTTTTTGTTATTTTTATACGTAGAATCTTCGCATGTTTGGTGACCGATCTCGTATAGGTCGTAGCTAATAATTGGTCTATAAGTACTTGACAGATGTTTAATCTAATTTTCCTCAAAAACAAGGCTTTGTTTTTGTTATTTTTATACGTAGAATCTTCGCATGTTTGGTGACCGATCTCAAACAGGTCGTGGCTAATAATTGGTCCACGAATACCTGGCAGATATTCCATCTAATTTTCCTCAAAAATAAGGCTTCCTTTTTCTTCTTTTTCCTTATTTTTATACGTAGACTCGTCGCATCATGATCGCCAAGATCGAATTCTTCCGAACTAGCTCGGTTTGATCGACAGCGAGTATTTTCGCTCAAAGAGGGATTCTTGAAATGGGATAATCGCGACGTGACATGAGATACGTATGCAAAGCGACGTGACGAGAACCTGTTGGCTGTGCCGGCTAACCTGTCCTATTGTGCCGATTGTTTGCTCGAAAATATACCGGCAGCTGTTGGGCGCGATCGATTGGATCGCGGCCGCTGAATGTTTGATTAAACCGTGATTGAACCGACCGCTGTTACACTCTAGCGAAATTCATTTGACTCGTTTACACTGCACTTATTTCCATCAGATTTGCGGCACGAGCCGACACGTCCCAGACCCTTTTCGGGCCCCTTCAGTCATCAGCCATCATCGGCATCTCAAAAATATTTTTCCTCAGATTTCGCACACCAAGAAACGTAGAACGAATTATTTTTCTTCGAGATATATAGGATTTTACATTTCTTCCTTGAAAATTTATACCTACTTTTTGGAAATCGACTATGATCATGGATAGATCGTTACGTAGGTAGGATTATCGAGTCGATATCATACTTAACACTAGAACTAGTGTTACAATGAGTAGCTACATATATTTGGTACAAATGAACATAATTACAGTGGTACGAGGAAGACGATTAATTATAAATAATGTAGTATCGCAGAATGCCCACCTCGTGTGTAGGTTACTTTGGTTTGGAAAGTCGCGAGGGTTCGAGGGCCAGGTCATTTTGAAAAACCCCGGCGATGCGTCAGGTCCTTAGCATGACCATACTTGGTCGTGTTGGGGGAGACTTTTTAGGGAATATATAAAGAAGGCAGAAATGGTTAAGGGACGATTCGTGAGAGACGATTCTTGAGAGACGCTTCTTCTTGAGAGACAGTGCTTGAGAGATAGTCAAGCTGGGTCAGTGATTGCAATCGTGTTGTTAGTTGAATTGTGTCGTTAGTTGTAGTCGTAAGAGTTTAGTTGATATATATATCTATTCGTAGTCTTTACCGTCACCGCACATTGTATTATTACTTTATGTTTAATAAATAGTTTTATATTATTTAACAACCACCCATGTCTCTACAATAATTATGTTTCTATCCGAATTTAAGTAATCATAAATATCGTCAAAAGAAGTTCTTATTATAATATTGTCAAGAAGTTCGTGCAAATTATAAAACTAAAATTTCTGAAATCCCATAGGTAATTTTAGTGTTAATGAAAAGTATCGATGGGTATTGAAACTTCAAATCGATACCTGCCCATTTCTTATTTCTATGAGGGTATCGTTGTTCCCTTGTTCCTGGCTAAATATCAATATACCTGGCTAAAATATCAATACCCAATCTGCACATAAAAATTTCGATATTTCTGTACCTTCGAATTTTGTAAATTTTTCGATATCCATTGCTCCGACATTTCGAATAATTAAAACAACGATAAGGGCAATACGAGGCCGAAGCAGGTGGTAGAATTAAAGCATTGATGGCGAATCATCGAACAGGTATCGATACTTCCCATACCTACGTTTTCGATACAGTTCGTCAGGACGTCATAATTTAACTGTCAACATGGACAGATGTCGATCAGACATCGAACGAATCGCTATCACTGACCCGAACGATAGACAGACACGACAATTTTAGCATCCCTATGCATACTCTCGGGGAGAAACGAACACGGAACAAACGATCGCGTACAGTGACGTAGAAAAAGAAAGCAGGAGAGAATCCTCTTACCGCTTCATAATGCAAGGTAGAGCCACGTGACACACCCCGGGAATCCCCTGGCGGCCTATCATTCAATTCCACGTTAGCTTCTTACGGCTGGATCGATGGCGGTTACATAATCGATGCCCGATACCCTTCGTGACCGTGTTTGCCTGGAAAACACGGCCCTCGAACCGTTTCCGGCCAGAGGTGGAGATCGATGGCAGTCGCGATTTCAAGAAAGACCGCGGCAGGAATTTATAGCCCGTCTGTCCTTGGTTCGTGAAATCTCGTTATCCATCGATTGCCGTCCGTCTGCACGAGAACTTCGCTGAGAAAGCTTCCGTTCGTTCCCCGTCATCGTTCCTCGTTTCGTCCTCTCGTTTTTCCTGCTATTCGGCAGGGACAGAGACAGAGAGATAGATATGCCGGTTTCGGTGTCGTCTCGCGGATATTCCGCTGGGAATGCGAGCCAAGGCCGGCATCATCGAGGGAGAAGAGCGATAACGCGGACCTTGGAAAGTTGGAAGAGCG
>NW_016909884.1:837617-874992 GCF_001483705.2 Eufriesea mexicana
AATCAGAATTGAGTTAGATTCGAGTCAAGTTTGTGTCAAATTTAAGTCAGATTGGGTTTCTATTAAGTTTAAGTCCCATTTTTATTGGGTTTGGGTTTAGTTCGAGTCTAGTTTGAGTTAGGTTAGGTTTGATTCAAATCTGATCCATGTTTGGATTAGGTTTGACTCAGATTCGACCCTAGTTTGAGTTTGATCTGATTCACAGATAGTGTTACATCTGAGTCAAGTTCCTGTCATGCTTGACTCGCGTTTGAGTTAGGTTTGCGTCCTGTTGGGGGAAGAAATATTAGTCAGGCCGGTTACACGCGCCTAGTCAAAAAATCGTGGAACCACGCCGCGATGCGGGAACGTCAAACGCAACACGTAGCTCTGCTCCAACTACGGTTTTAAATTTCTGACCGCGTGTCGACGCGAATTTAATCGGACGCCAGAGTTTCAGCGGCACCACGACCGCGGTTCTGACGCTGCGGTCTGCACGTTGCGGTCAGCTTCGAAGGGACCTGGCTCGAAATCTCGCGTCAACGGCGATCCGTGGCAAAAACTTCTTCGGCATAATCGAAACTCGCGAGGAAAAAGGGCGAAAATAGGCGGCGGCTGGAGAAAAACGGTGGAAAAAGCGTGGAAGGACAGAGATGGAAGGGATGCTAGATCGATTAGCTCGTCAGCGTGTGGAAGCAGCACGTTGGGGGTTTTTGCCAGCCAGAGGTCAGTTTTCGAGGCTGATTCGCGGATTATGTTCCGCAAGCCAGCACCCTCGAAACGTATGCAACGCTCGGACATCTACTTCTTTTTACCTCGAACGATTTACATTCGGCTGACGTGCCAATGTTCGAAACAATTTTTGCCCTCTCTCGTTCACAGGATTCCTGACAGCCGGTCAGCGATTTATGGCGCCGAATATTTTTATATCGTCCTGTGTAAAAATTCCTTTTCATATTTATTTATGGCTGGACGTGTTTGGACGTCGGGCAAGAATAGGGGTGGCGCGAATTAATTCGAATATAGGGGCGTGTTGCCGATACGAATCTGTCGTGGCGTGTGCGATCATTTGGTGGACGTAACGAATCGAAATATCGCAGTTTCCACAATGCTGAATGTGTATATTCCATGACATTCCGAACTTGTGACACGCGTATTACTGATGCTACGTTGGATCGCAGTCGATGGACGAAACGAACCAAATTATATCAAATTTTCAAATTACGTGTGTTAGGTATGCTGTAATAAATAGGTATCGTTCAGGAAGTGACACGGAGTTTGATTAATTATGAAAATTATTCTTTAATCGCCTAATTGCACCTGCAGAAAATTTTTAATCTATGTTACATATATGTAGGATCTGTTTAGGTGGATCGGCTAAAATAGTGCTGTTTTACTTATTAATGGAATAAAATAAGCTTATACGTAGATTGACGGCTATGAAACAAGAGGGATTCGCTATGAGCACTTCGACTTTGACTTCTTACTCCCATACTGACACACTATTAGCAACTTCCAAAACACTCCTGGAGAATGTAGACTGTTAAAGATTGGACACTGTACACTGTTCATGACTGACGACTGGACTGCCTGCTCCCTTGCACCCTTATTTAAAGCATTTGTTCCCACGCGTTGCGATTGTGTCGAAGTTATTTCCTTCTAATATGAACGCGTGGGGTGCTCTAGACGTCTTACGGTCTAGAGCTGTTATTGTTGTTCGGTAGCCGAATGTTAATCTGTTTCCACCTCACTCCTTCCTCGGAGTCACGATTCCAACTGACGGTGTTTATATGATAGTTTTAGAGTTCGAGTGTGACTGTTCGAATGTTTGAATTTGACTGTTTGAACGTTGTGGTTTGACTGACTGACCCTTTTGCGTTAGTCAGTTCCTCGCCTTGGCATGTCGGGGATGCGCGCTGATTGGTTGTTTAGAAAAATGTTAATTTCCCAATCAGTGGCATCCTAAGTGTCGTGATCACCCCTTCCATGCGCCCTTGGCGCGCCTTCTCCTGCAGGGGTGGGATGACACTTGAGCAGGCGCGAGGTCATGGGTTTTTCCTAAGGGTTACGGTGTTCGTCCAGGTCCGATGTGTCGGTAGTTTGTTACCCTTAGCGGGATGATCCTTCAGAATTACCGAGGTTTATAACACGTCCTTTGGCTATCGAGCGTAGGCGAAATGAAGATTTGAAGAATATTAGTTTCATTGCCCCCCAATATACCTAGAGCCCAACTCTAAAATAGTCTGTCTTTCCGATCGTGTTATAAACCTTGGAAATACCGACCTCACGGCTTATTTAGCGATGCCAACCGCGGAACAGCATTCCTTCTGTCCTTTTCCATATCCAGGCTTTCCTTTGCAATCATGCCCCTTTCCCACGCAACCTCGTTGGGTCAGGTACTTCCACCACTCTGGACGCATCCCTAAACTTTCACTCGACTCTACCATAAACATTCTTTGCAGCCAATCCTCTTGCACACGGTCACTTTCATTCCAAGCCCAAACGCACTTGACATTCCTTCCGGGTCTGTACTTATTCCAATCACACATATGTATGTATATACACGTGTGTGAAGATTAGTTTTTCTCTGTTAACGCATTGCGTTCCGCATAGAAATCTGTAAGGCATAGAAATTTGTAAGCCAGGGATCGCACGTTTTGACATGACAGAGTGTCGACATCTAAGGTCCATAACAGATGGCGCGTGAAAAACGAGAAAACTCGTGAACCTTACGGAATGCGTTAACTTATGCACGAGTTAGTTGTCAGATTCATGGTAACACGTTTTGGTGTAATTACACTGGCAGTTAGACTCGTAGTAGCGTGGTTTGGCCCAAGTCGTGTAGTACTCGTCAGACCCGTAACTTGGGTCGAATGGATTAACCCTTGGGGTACCAATGTATGGTAATTGATGTTCCTTAGCAAAAGAGAGTCCTAGGAAACAAGATAATTTTATTTTATTTTATTTTTATTTCTTTCTCTTTAGTTGATTGTTAATTTTATTAATTGGGATACAGGTATCACCAGAAATGTAATTTTAATTATCTACCCCTTGGACTGTCGACGAATATGAGTTTCAAATATTACAAGTGTTGAATAATTAATTACATAATTATTAAATTATTAATTACAAGTATTGAAATTTGGTAAAAATGTGAAGGTTTATAAATCTGTTAGATTTAAAGTCCATTTAACAATTTGTACTATAATAACGAGGTTAATTCGTCACGAGTCCTTTATGTCAAATCTCACGATTGATTATGAGCTACACTTATCACGCCACCATGACTGTATTTGACGTATTTTGACAATTTAATAAAGAATTCGAAGAATTTCTAAAATTTTTATGTATTTCTATCGTCGATGGAATAAATGTCTAGTGATTAACTAAATTTATATACCTAACAAGTATATAATTTTTTGTATTTAAATTGTTGTGCAGGGGTTAACAAAATCTTATACTTCTTAGCTCCTTGCGCAATGATTCAAATCTGGAAAATTATATATCGAAGAGGTATTTAATTTTAAGTAGGACGAAATTAGATGAAATCAACCACCATAAATTTATTCCACCCCCACGAAATCAGATAAAAATTCTAAAAATTCTTGTTAAAACACGTTAAATATAATTGAAATATAAATCGTAAGATTCGACACGAAGAATTCCCAACGAAATAGTAATCTCAAGCTCCTAATCGCGGATTCCCTACCAAAGAATATAAAGATCTATAAATCCTGCTGATTTAAAGTCCATTTATCACAATCCTGTGCTTCTTAATTCTCCATCGTACGATTTAAATCTGAAAAATTATACGTCGATGAGTATTAATCCTAATCAATCACCATAAATTTATTCCACCCCCACGAAATTAAATAAAAATTGCAAAAACTCGTCGAATTTTGTTGAAACAAGTTAAGTATAATTCCAAGTATAAATCTTAAGATTCGACACGAAGAATTCCCATCGAAATAGTAATCTGAAGCACCTAATCGCGACTGCCAAAAGCCATCGACCCCATCGTTCTCGCTGCGCAATTTCTGCCGAAAAACCAGGGCCGTATCGTGTAATAATTAATTTTCCCACGACGAAGGCTTCTCCACCGTGCCAATTACCAACTTGCAGCTATGGCGATAGTCTTCTTGTCTCGGCAGCCATCAAATAACTCACCCCCTGCGCGAAGTGGCTGCAACGACTGGATGCAATGAAGCCGGGAACCGCGGCGACGATTGCGTAGGTAAACGACTGCTAATCGAGGCGATCGGAACGACAGGGCCCCGATAACGTGGCCACGATCCCGGATAATAATGTCAGCTGCGGATTAGCTCGGTCGTAGCCGGCCGCGTGCGGACGGGCGCGTAATTAATCGCGGGACAATTAGTGGATATTACGCCTGGGTTGGTTGTACGCGTGCGGTCGCGGCTCGTTCGCGAGATCAACCGATTTCGCATTCCTACGTCGCGAGAGGATCCTCGAAACCGAAGTCGATCCACGTTGCAGCAGCCTTGGACGACTGCCTTTTGTGCCGTCGCGATTGGTAAAAATAGTTACCGGGCTATCGATCATGCGACTGTCGGAAATAACTGGGAAGTCTGGCTACCTTCCTCGGAATTTTTCGCGAAAAATTTCAGAAATTCGCGAAACTTTTGTATGTCCAAATTGTAGACGCGTTTTGAAAACAAGAACTTACCCCTAGGGAGTAAGTTAGACCCCGGTTGGATATTATTGGATCATGCAAGTTGTCGCTGAATTATGATATAGTTAGTTTTATGGAATTTTTGAGCGATTTTATAAGAAATTGGAATATAGAGGATGTTTTAAAAATATGAATTTATATTCAGTTTTTCGAATAGGGAAATTGGGGAGTAACTTAGACCTCGTTTGGGTATTACTGGATCATATAGGTTGTCACTAAATTGTGGTATAGTTCGTTGATTGCTTTATAGGATATTTCTCGAGTATTTTTTCGAGAGTGTTTTATGGAACTTTTGGAGCGATCGTATAAGGAATTGTAATATAAAAGGTGTCTTAAAAACACGAATTTGTACACAACTATTCGGAAAATTGGGAACTAACTTAGACCCCGTTTAGATATTATTGGATCATGCAAGTTGTCGCTGAATTATGATATAGTTAGTTTCATGGAATTTCTGAAGTGATCATATAAGAAATTATAATATAAGGAGTGTCTTGAAAACACGAATTTATACTCAACTATTCGAACATCGAAATTGGGGCGTAACTAAGGCCTCGTTTGGATATTATTGTACAATGCTGAATTGCAGTATAGTCAGTAAGGTTGCTTTATGGGATGTATCTCAAGTGTCTTTCAATGGTGTTTTATGAAATTTTTGGAGCGATCGTATAAGAAATTATATTAGGTCTACCGAAAAGTTCTGTCCGTTTTTGAAGTAAAAGAAAATAATACATTTTCAACAAATTTATTTATATTTATCTAATATTTTCATCGTTACTTATGACCACTTGCCAGGATGATGGAATTAGGTATTAAGTGTGGAAAGTATAGTAAATTCGACAAAACTTCAGGTGACAACGGGCAGAACTTTCCAGTAGACCTAATAATATACAGAGTGTCTTGAAAATACGAATTTATACTCAACTATTGGAATAGGGAAATTGAGGAGGAACTTATACCTCGCTTGGATATTTTTAGATCATGTAGGTTGTCGCTGAATCGTGGTATAGTCAGTTGGGTTGCTCTGTAGAATGTTTCTCGAGCGTCTTTTCGAGGATATTTTGTGCATCTATGATACGATATGATATATCTAGGACAAATAAAATCATTGGGAACAGTAACACGGTAATCAAGATCCGGAGGATCGTTCTGTGGAACCCTTCGGAGACACCTGCAACCCCCATCGCGGTCCTGCTCCCGCTCTCGACTCTCTCACGCGCAAGGCGATCACTCGCGTGCGTTGCGGCCACCTCGCCGCACGCGGTTAATCGGTCGGAGGGGTTGGGAACGGCCCTCGATGCGTAATTATGCGGGCGAATGCGCATCTGGTGACGTGACTGGCCGCTCGGCGGTCCTTGAGGGTGGTCCGCGAGCTTGCGGCCGCGGCGGAAGACGAGGTGGGTTTTTGCGCAGCGGAGCGGATCGCGTGCGTGCGCGGCGATAAAGGCGACACGGTGGTAAAAAGGCGTACACGCATGCGAAAGGGAACGAAGCGAAAACGACGGCTCGCGTGCGTCTTGTTGCAGCCCGGGTCGCGATCTCTGACCCACTTCCACCCCTCGTTCACCCCCATTCACCCTGTGGAAGGTCGCGACGTCCGTACCCCTGCTGCCGACTCTCATCACAGCGTCGAACCACACACCAGCCAACACGCCGTTTTTCCACCCCTTTTTACCAGCCCTTCGTATTCTTCCGTTCGCTCGGAAGACAGTGGCGTACCACCGCGGTTTTTCCCCCCTGGCTATTCCAAGACTCGCGAAGGACCTCTCCCTCGCGGGGTGCGCTATAAAAGCGAGCCGTCTCTGTGTCCGACGTTACAATGGCACTTTGGTAACACGATATCCTCTCTCTCTCTCTCTTTCTCTCTCCGCAAATTTCATTTCGAGGTGCTCGCGACGAGACCTGATATCCGCGAACTTTACCCGTAGTTTCGAGGGATTTTCTTATTTGCAGAACTTGTTATCACGCCTGGGAGCTTCCACCATCGCGGTTGCATTCGCGGAGCTCCGGCTGTTCTTCTGGTATCGATTGCAGCGCGGATTAATCGCGGCAATTACCGGCATTACGCGTCTGAACTTTGCGCCTTCGCGGTCGCAGTCAAGGCTCTTTCCATCCACGCGTTCCACATTTTTCTTCCACCCCTATCCCGTTTAATTCGCCCCGCAAACCGCGTCCCATTTACGTAACAGTGCCGTGCGCCACGGTTACCATAGCGAGAGCCGCGAGCGTGCAAAGTGGTACATCGACGCCATTGTCTGAAAGAAGCCGTTTTCTGTTCCGAGACAGCCACACACTTGTTATTCAGCAGCAGACAATCGAGTGGTTTCCACTGTTCTGGGTGTACAGTGGAACGCGAGGAATCGATTATCAGGCTGGCACCTGTACGCCGCGTTTCGTGCAACAGACGATCCATTACCCAATTAACGGCGGAGATTAATCGTGGCTGCTGGCCGGCCGCTGGCGAGTAGCAAGAGGACGAGGACCAGCGAGTCGAAAGTCGCCAAGGGTGTCAAGGTTGGCCAATTTCACCCCCGGATACGGCCGGGGATGATTTACTTGGCCGACTGGTCGGCAAACTATTCCACCCTGGCATCTCTGCGCCAACTATGCCCGGATTCGTTCCATTGCTTTCCATCCTCTGTGTTCTAGCTTTACCTGATACGCCACCCCGAAGTTGTCTCAGCAGATTTATTCGTTCGATTACGCTGTGTCAACCGTGATTACGGATTCTTCGCCGGTCGTTCAACGATTTCTCCTGCAATTTCGGGGTAGGGAGGACCCTAAGTGCTGTTTCTCCATTCTGGAATGCCGGGTAAATTTGGTTCGTTATTTCTTCCATCTCGCGATGTCTTGGCTGGTTTAATTGGCGAATAAAGGGGTTGAAGTTTTGGGGATTGATGATTTTGGAACGGAGGGATTGTCGATGTTTGAACTGCTGTGAGTTTGCGAGGAGGGATGGTGGAGACGTGTTTCGTGGCTCGTTTTGGAGGGACAGGTTTTACTTTTATGGGGTTTGAGTGTATTTTTTTGGAAATGCTTTTGTACTTGGAGGAGAGATAGGAAAGTGGAGATGGAAATTTTTCGAGTTCTAGCGATTCTGTGGATCTTGGTAAATTTTTCTCGTGATTTGTTTTATAACGAGGTTAAAGGTAAAAGTTTCCGTTTTATAATGATGCTTTTATAATTGGCAGACGATTTTTATTTGCCGAGTTGTCGCAATTTGAACGGAAAGTGTGACCGGTTATATATGTTTGCATAATTCGTAATTTATTTCTTTAATTACGGTATATTATGTATTAATATTCTTCCATTATCGTGTGTATAGTCTCCAAAATTGACCTCAAACACAACCTAAATTTCTCTTCCATAATTCATGTATTTATTCAATTTTCGAGCAATAATCCGATCATATCAAAAGATCTAATTAGGTTAACGTTAAAACTAGCAATCTGTAATACGTGTCTAAATATAATAATCCAAATTACACAACCAGAATAAATTAGTATACACAGTTGTGCTTGTAGCTTAGTAAAATTCACCAGAAATTCTACCAGAAATTCCCATATATTTTCTTTAATTCCAAATACAATCAAAAACCCATCATTTTCGCGTGACAATAAACGCCATAATATAAATAATAAATCATCCACCTAATTAACCACTGCTGCCAATCCTCTTTGTCGATATCATTTTGCTCTTTCATCAATTAGTGTCATTTTACATGCAAAATAAATCGGAAAAGCAATTTTAAAATGTCGATACGAATTCTCTTAATTATACTTTGATTTTTGGAACACGTGTATCGCGTTGAAAACCGAAAAACTTCTTTTACATTCCATCGGGGGCCTCAGAAGTAAAGACAGGGACTCCAGTAGGTGTGGATACAGGATAGGTACTCGCGGACGCTGGCAGGCGGCGCCACGGGCTCTAGGGCCCCGGTAAATTCAAGCGTAGTTTCATTTCTCTCTCTCCATTTCAACGCTCTTGTCGCGTTTCGCACAGAAATACCTGAAGAAATAAAAACTTCTGGGACTCTGTCAGGGGACAGGGTGTAGTGACCAACATTCACAGATAAATGGAAAGCAGAGGTTCGAGGTTTCTCGAAAACTCTCGGTGAATCTTCGATTACCATAAATACAGATTTTTATGCTACCTAAGTATCTTCTATTTAAGAGAGGGTTCATTAGAAAGCCCTTACTGACGAGTCCACTAGCAGGTCCAGGACGAAACGCATCCCTTCCTTGCGTCCTTCTACCTGCTACCTACCATAGTATCCATCCAGACAGCCATCAGAATACCAATAAACAGTGTAGGAATCACAAGACTTAAATATAAACATAAGCAACCTGCGCAGGAGGAGACCTCCCACAGATAGTTGGTCATTCAACAACGTTTTAAAAACACGAACCTATTTTCTTCTTTCCACTTACCCTTGACTATTCGAGTACATCAGGATACCAATAAGAAGCAATAGGAACCACAAGCATTAAACATAAAGAAAAGCAACCCCTGTTGGAGGGACTCCTTTAGATCCTTGGTTATCCAGCAATGTTTTAAAAATACGAACTTTTGTCCTGTTCTTTCCACTTACCCTCGACTATTCGAGTGCATCAGAATTACCAATAGGAAACAATAGAAATCGCAAGATTTAAACACAAAGAAAAGCAACCCCCTTGGGGGAGTGGGGCTTCCATAGATCGTTGTTTATCCAACAACGTTTTAAAAGCACGAACCTATCTTCTTCTGCATTTACCCTCGGCTATTCGAGTGCATCAGGATTACCAATAGGAACCAATAGAAACCACAATACGTAAATATAAAGAAAAGCAACTCCCATGGGAGGGACTCCTTTAGATCCCTGGTCGTCCAACAACGTTTTAAAAATACGAACTTATCCTCTTCTTTCCTTTTACCCTCGGTTATTCGAGTGCATCACGATTACGAATAGGAAGCAATGGGAACCAAAGAACTTAAACATAAAGAAAAGCAACCCTCATAGGGGGGCTCCCATAGATCGTTGGTTATCCAACAACGTTTTGAAAACACGAACTTATCTTCTTCTTTCCACTTACCCTCTATTATTCGAGTGCATCAGGATACCAATAAGAACCAATAGAAACCACAATACGTAAATATAAAGAAAAGCAACCCCCATGGGAGGGACTCCTTTAGATCCTTGGTCGTCCAACAACGTTTTAAAAATACGAACTTATCCTCTTCTTTCCTTTTACCCTCGGTTATTCGAGTGCATCACGATTACGAAGAGGAAGCAATGGGAACCAAAGAACTTAAACATAAAGAAAAGCAACCCTCATTGGGGGGCTCCCATAGATCGTTGGTTATCCAACAACGTTTTAAAAACACGAACTTATCTTCTTCTTTCCACTTACCCTCGACTATTCGAGTGCATCGGGGTAGCAATAGGAAGCAATAGGAACCACAAGACCTTCACATCAATAACCCTTTTTCGGTTAGGCATGGGGCGCACACAGGGTATAGAATTCCGGAGGAATACTCGACACGAAACAGCGACAGCCGCTGTGCGAAAAAGCAAGGTACCGAAGTACTCCTATATATAGTCGCCATCGAGATGCATTAGAGGGTTAGCGTTGACGAGGGTCTTTTTTTAACCCCCTGCGATGTTAATGCTCGACTCGGAACCGTGTCAAGGACAGCCTCGATCAGTCGACACTTCCGTCACCCTCCTGTGCTCATTGGGAGCCACGACTCGGTCGTTCGGCTGTGGGAGTGGTGCAAGATCGACGGCAAAGGACATCGCGAGGTTGTCGACGGTTCCTACCTAGTCGACACACAGGTGGCCGGTGTGGTTCACGCACGTTCGTGTGCGAAGATCGGTCGAGGGTGTTCGTCGAAGTCGCTCTTGACGCGGAAGAGCCCACTTTCCGCTGAAAGCCGGAAGTTCACGTCTCCTCGCCGTTGGAGAACCGAATGGAAGGGTTGAGGAGCACAAAGCTCGCCGCTGCGCCTGTGTGCAGGTGTACGTGTGTCACCCTTTTCGGCGCTTTCCTCGTTTTCTGCTGCACAATTGATTTCCCGCGTCTCGCTCCTTAGCTGCCATGACACTGGCCTGGCGTTGCTGTTCCGTTTCTTGGGATTCGTTAGACGGGGATTATTTGGCGGTGATTATCGTGTTTGGTAGGGTACGAGGTAGGAGTATATAGTCGACGAACCTTGAGGTTCTTATTCGACTGCTGTGTACGAGTATTCAATATTCCTGTGACAGTCTGGATTTCTGTCTTCGGTCATTTTTATCTGGAAACGTTTCGCAGATTCGCTAGTTGTTTGCCAAAGAATTGTCAGTTTTGGTTTCTCTAATTTTGGTACCTTCAGACGTCATTGGTTCACGGATTTCAAGTTCAGGGTTCGAGTTTATTGATACAGTGAGTTTTTGCGTCAGTTGCTGAATCAAAGGGTGCTATATAAGTTAATTTTTCCTAAGATCATGTCTTTGCTTTTTAATTCCTTTTTTAAGTGTTTTCATAGTAGAAAACAAGGACAGTGTTACAGGAAAAATATTTTACAGATTGGAATCCAGGTAAAAATTATTTTCGCTGTAAAAATTAGGAAGAATCGCGTCACTCAGGTATCCAAGTTCCAGAAACTCTACAAAAATTAATTTTTCTTCACCAAAGCTTTGTTTATAAATTTCTTTCTAAATTTTCTTATGGTATTTAGAAAACATAGACAGTGTTTTGCTAAAAAATTTTTTAAATTGTGAACCTTGGTAGTTTCCATAACAAAATTTTATTAGCAAGATACTCGTCACTGGGGTGTCCAGTTTGCAAGAACCCCATCAAAAATAATTTGCAAGAGTCGCATCTCACAAATATCTAATGTCCAAAAATCACATAAAAGTTAATTTTTCTTCAAGTATTTGTCCTTTAATTCCTTTTTAAGTGTTTTTACAGTAGAAAATAGAGACAGTGTTACAGTCAAATAATTCTCTAAATTCGAATCTAGGTAAAAATTATTTTCGCTGTCAAAATTAGTAAGAATCGCGTCACTCAAGTATCCATCTTCCTTTCTAAAAATTCTCATAGTATTTACAAAACATAGACAGTGTTTGGCTCAAAAATTTTTTAAAATTCGAATGCTGCTAGTTTCCTTAAAAAAATTTTATTAGCAAGAAATTCATCACTCGAGCGTCCAGTTTGCAGAAATCCCATGAAAATATCCCATAATTTGCAAGGATCGCATCACTCGGATATTCAGTTTCCAGAAACCCCATAAAAGTTAATTCTTCCTTACCAAGTCTTTGCTCTTTAATTCCATTTTTAAATGCTTTTACACTAAAAAAGCAAAACAGTGTTTCGCTAAAAAATTTTTAAAAATTCGAATGCTGCTAGTTTCCTTAAAAAAATTTTGTTAGCAAGAAATTCATCACTCGAGCGTCCAGTTTGCAGAAATCCCATGAAAATATCCCATAATTTGCAAGGATCGCATCACTCGGATATTCAGTTTCCAGAAACCCCATAAAAGTTAATTCTTCCTTACCAAGTCTTTGCTCTTTAATTCCATTTTTAAATGTTTTTACACTAAAAAAGCAAAACAGTGTTTCTCTGAAATATTTCAAATGTCCAGTTTCCAGAAACCCCATAAAGGATCATTTTTCCTTATCAAGACTACCTTAATCCCTTATACCGAGCCCAGGAACGTTATCCAACGATTCCTCGTGGCAAATTCGCAGTTGTTGAAAAATGAATGAAGAAGAACCTAAGCGAAAGCCAGTACGAAACCCGTTTCCTCGGATCCTTTTCGGAAATGGATCTTTCGTCCGTTTCGTGGTCGCTTTGCATTTAATCGGGACGCGACGGCGCCATTTTAGGAGTGGCGGACTCGAGGATGTCGGCGTGGGCGTGAATTAAACCAGTCGGGCATAGTTAATTCCGAAGCCATAGCCGGCCGTATCTCGATTGAATTCCCATGCCGAGGAAATCGGGGAAGACTGTGGGCAGCTTGCAGGAAATGGAACTTCCGGATTGTTTCCATCGTGCGGCGGTCCCCGGTGTTCTATGCTCGCCGCGCTTTCGACTCGCGACTGCCGCGGTTAGAGCCGTGTACGTGCCACGGAGTCTCGTTAAGATGCCACTAATTACCAACAGCACCCGGCGAAATCAGCTGCAGACGTTGCGCAGCTTGTCGCAGAAACGCGGGGAAATTAACTCGTTAGCGGGCCCCCTGAAAATGGGCGAGAAGTCCGAGAGCGTTGCTGCATTCGGTCATTTTATTCTATGGATTTGTAATGATCATCGTTTTCACCCTTGCCACTAGATGGATCCCAACTTCGGGATCTGGACTGTCTCGCAAGTCCTTGGAAAACTTCCACTTCCTATACATATAACTTCCACACCTTCCGATAGTATCCCTGTCTAAGGTAGGGTCTGCTAGATAGGTTGCAATCTCATTTGTAACCCTTTTATACGTTTTGGTTCTTTTATATGTATATCTAGTTTTTGACTATTCTAGTTTCTATTGTATCCTAGTGTATTCTAGTTGTAAGGGGGGGCTAATAATATTCAACAAGAACTGGCCGCTAATACTCTTTCCTAATAACTGTCTCTCAATAACTCCTCTCAACGAACTATCTAGGAACTGTCTAAGCACTTTGTCGTACGCTTCTGGACCTGCTCTTTCAAGGACGAGCCTCCTTTGTTCATTGATCGCGGATCAAGCGGATCGTTGCCTCGATTTGAGACTCCGGTTGTCATTGCTACGCGCTCCTCACTCACGCCGCCTAAACCGGAGCTCGCCTAATCTTATATATTCTTACATAGTTTAGTTCCTATTGTATTCTAGTTTTGAAAAATTGGTCTGCTAGGTAGCGTCAACGACCATACCACGTAGAATGCACTGGTCTCGTCCGATCACCAAAGTTAAGCTTTATTTGACGCGGATAGTAGTTACATGGTTGGTTTGCTAGGTAGCCCGATGAGTCTACTATCAGGTCTAGGACGAAACGTATCTCTTCCTTTTCCTTTTGTACCTTCTAGCACCACTGCAATACGAGGGTACCTATGACCAGTCGACATTCAACAACCGTGGGGGAGGACCCTCTACAGATCTAAGGAATGTACATTATAAACATACGTAAACCTAACTCAAACTCGCAAGACTTCAGCCAAAGATTTGGAGACTGCGAGTTCAAAGATGAACAACGAAATCCTAGACACTAGAGACAGAATCCACGAAAGTCTAAGAAATGTACATTACACAGACACAAGCACAGCCAGCAAATCCATCCGTGAAACAAGACAATTGAAGCAGGGTAATTCTGAGAAACACCCTACACATTCTGACACCCTACAGATATTTGCTTTGGTTTCTTTCAATGCTTATCGTGTGTCTGTTAGGTAAATAGGGTGGAGAGATTCGAGTCATTGGCAGGAATTAGACTAGGTATGGATAGTATTATTGGTAGCGAAAGTGTGTAAATATGAGAGATTGTGATCAAGGATCCTCGAGTTCATCGAATTTACGAAGCTGTATAAACTGTATAGGCTCTTGGAAACTGAATCAAAATTATCGTTAAGCTTGAAGGCAGGTATCTACATATAGATACGTAGAGCTTTGGGGCTCAGTCCATCTTCAGTGTTGAAATTGTGGAACTATTTGTACATATATTTATACATATGTGAAAAGAATAGCTTGGAAAAAGGTAAAAGCTACGACAAATCCGAAACACACTTTTGTCAACACGGGCAACACACCTGTAACTCCATCTCCAATAGAGTTCGTACTAAGCTAGAGCAGTTAGACCAGGGGTGTCCAAACTTTTAGTTTCCCTGGGCCACATTGCAAGAAGAGTTGTTCTGGCCCACGCAAAATATATTTGACACTGAAGATAGACTACAATAATTTAAACGCTATTTATTTATGATTTGCTTTTTATTACAGTGACAGCAACATGAAATTAGGTTGGCGTGACATTGTTTTATACATTTTTATCTGATATTTTATATATGAAATTGGGCTACGGATTGGACAACCATGATTTAGGTTATTTCTTATCATTCTTCTTCACTGCACTTTATCCTAGATCTTCCTACTCTCGGCAGAACTCGATTATTCGCCTCATACCACGGCCTCTCAGACAATGGGAAATCGGAATATACTTTGAAATGGTCAGGTCTGAAGTATCCGTGAAGTTGCCATTCTTCGTTTCTTTTCTGTACACTTTGTCAGTTTCAGAACCTTTCGAATTTCTTTCTCATATATAGAACAGCTGACCCTCGTGACTCCATTCGTATAATATAAATCCTAGGATTTTATTTCTATTTTCTATCCATACGATAAATAATTAGTCGAATAAAAATTCGTGTCAGCATTAAACTCCTGGAAGAATCTCGAACGGACACAAGGGGTCTTATTTTTCATACCTGCGTCAGAACTCAATTATTCAATAATTAATCCATGGTCCTTCAAAAAATAGGATATCCAAGTATATAAATTTGAAATGGTCAGCTTCGAATTTTGCACGAAGTTACAATTTCCCATATCTTTTCTGTACACTTTGTCAATTTTAGAATCTTCCCAATATCGTTCTCATAAATAGAACAGCTGGTCCCTGTGATTCCATTTGAACAATATCATAATTTTACTTTAAATTTCCACCCATACGATAAACAATTGGTCGACTATAAATTCGAGTCGCCATTAAACTCCTAAAAGAATTTCGAACGTACCCAAAGGGCCCGATTTTTCATACTTGTGCCAGAAGTCACAATCCACGGTGTCTCAAAAAATAGGAAATCCGAGTATATAAATTTGAAATGGTTAGGACCGAATTTTCCACGAAGTTACAATTTCCCATATCTTTTCTGTACACTTTGTCAATTTTAGAATCTTCCCAATATCGTTCTCATAAATAGTACAGCTGGTCCCTGTGATTCCATTTGAACAATATCATAATTTTACTTTAAATTTCCACCCATATGATAAACAATTAGTCGACTATAAATTCGAGTCGTCATTAAACTCTTAAAAGAATTTCGAACGGACCCAAAGGGCCCGATTTTTCATACTTCTGCCAGAACTCAATTATTCAATAATTAATCCATGGTCCTTCAAAAAATAGGAAATCCAAGTATATAAATTTGAAATGGTTAGGACCGAATTTTCCACGAAGTCACCATTTGCCACATCTTTTCTGTACACTTTGTCAATTTTAGAATCTTCCAAATATCGTTCTCATAAATGGAACAGCTGGTCCCCGTGACTCCATTCGTATAATATAAATCCTAGGATTTTATTTCTATTTTCTACTCATACGATAAACAATTAGTGGAATAAAAATTCGAGTCAACATTAAATTCCTGGAAGAATCTCGAACGCAGCCGAAGGGAGCGAACAGCTATCTCTCTCGCGACGCAACTCCGGTCGATAATTACGAAGCAGCGAAACGTTGGAGATATTTTGGAGAACGGCTGGAGGGGATTCGTGTTGGCGAAAGAAGAACGCATCTCGGGGCAAAATAGAGGCAGAAATTTCGGGCGTCGATCGAAAGCAATCTGGCCAGCGTGTGCAGCTTGCGTCACGCGAAGATATAGACGAACGGCGCGGGGCTGAGGACACAGGGGTGGCTGCTGGAGGACGCGGTGGTTCATGTCGATTTCGTACATATAAGAGTTAGCGCGCGCGCGCGATTGTTCGCCGCGATTGAAATCACGCGAAGCTTTACTTAACGGCGAACTTGCAGATTTCGAGAGCACGGATATATTCGCCGAGCCGCGTTGCCACCCTTATCGACCCCCAGTCGCCTTAATGGCGCTTCAGATGTTCCTTCTGGCCACCGTGCACGAGAGAGGGTTGCTGATCGAAGCTCTCGGCCATTCGAACACGTACCAATTTCCCTGCGAGATGTCGCATTTCTACGCGTGAAAAATTAAAAGAGAAGGAGAGAATAATACAATTGGCGACTAGAATGGAAGCAGGGATGAGTCCTTAACTAAAAAGGAGTCTTTTGGCACGATGACTTCCGGGTAAAGAGAACGTCGTTCTCTAAATGGAAATAAATTTTGTAACGTGGTGACGCTGTTGAACGAGGCACGAGTGACTGAGAGACAAGGAAGAATGGAGAAAAGAATGGGAAGCGTTTCTTCCTCCTCCTGTCAATAAGGCTACCTAGCAGGGTTATTTTTAATATACTAATAAATTATACCAAGTATAAAGATTGATTTTGATTAAATTCCCTGTGAACAAATGTTTGGAGGTTTGATAAGTAATGACACTTCTTTGATAACAGAAGATGAGAAATAAGAAGAGAAGGAGGGAAATGATACAATTGGCGACTAGAATGGAAGCAGGGATGAGTCCTTGACGAAAAAGCAGTCTTTTGTTGACCCCTGATACGATGACTTCAGGTAAAGGGAACGTCGTTCTCTAAATGGGAATGAATTTTGAAACGTGGTCACGCTGTTGAACGAGTCACGAGTGACTGTGAAACAAGGAAGAAAAAAGAAAAGAATGGCAAGCGTTTCTTCCTCGTCCTGTCAATAAGGACTCATCAATAAGGCTACCTAGCAGGGTTATTTTTAGTATATTTTTAATACAAATATAGGGATTGTTTCTGATTAAATTTCTTGTGAACAAATGTTTGGAAGTCTGAGACGTAATGACACTTCCTTGCTAACAAAAATAAAAAATGAAAAGAGAAGGAGAGAAGCAATACAATTGGCAACTAGAATGGAAGTAAGGATGAGTCCTCGACGATAAAGGAGTCTTTTGTTGACCTTTGACGATGACTTCAGGTAAAGGGAACGTCTATGTAATGCGTTTTCTAAATAGAAATAAATTTTGGAACGTGGTGATGCTGTTGAACGAGTCACGAGTGACTGTGAAACAAGGAAGAAAAAAGAAAAGAATGGGAAGCGTTTCTTCCTCGTCCTGTCAATAAGGACTCGTCAATAAGGCTACCTAGCAGGGTTATTTTTAATTTACTAATAAATTATACCAAGTATAAGGATTGATTTTGATTAAATTCTCTGTGATCAAATATTTGGAAGTTTGAGAAGTAATGACACTTCCTTGCTAACAAAAATAAAAAATAAAAAGAGAAGGAGAGAAGCAATACAATTGGCAACTAGAATGAAAGCAGGGATGAGTCCTCGACGAAAAAGGAGTCTTTTGTTGACCCCTGACGATGATTTCAGGTAAAGAGAACGTCGTTCTCTAAATGGAAATCAATTTTGAAACGTGCTGATGCTGTTGAACGAGGCACGAGTGACTGTGAGACAAGGAAGAAAAGAGAAAAGAATAGGAAGTATTTCTTCCTGGTCCTGTCAGTGAACTCGTTACTGTGTTCTTGTTCTTTCGTCAATTTTCTCAAGACCAGTTTCCATTATCCTATAATAGTACTACTTAACACGTATAACATTTATTGTATAATACTACTCGTTAGGCAAAATCTACTCTCTCAAAGGCCTCTTCAGAACCAGCTCTTACACAGAATTGACTCGCTGAACTCACACTGGCATTGAATATCACTCGGTTCATTTACCAATATTACAGTTATCATGGGGTTTAATTATGGAATCGAAATTGTGGGATAAATATTGGGCCCAAGAATAATTTGTTTTCGTCTACTTAACCTCCTCTATCGCTCTAATAAATTAGAGTAAATTAGTATTGTAGGAACGAATACGACGAGGATAGAGGTTTCTCCCTAGTTTAAAAAATATTTATTATATAAAATACAAGTAGCCCTCCTACAACCCGGCATCTTATAACACGGTTTCGCTATAACACGATTCATAAATTGCGGGAACCCTCCTACAACACTGCATCCTATAACACGGTTTCGCTCTAACACAAGAAAATTGTAGAAACCTTTGTACAGCACTTTACTTCTACATGAGCAGTGACGACGAAGAAATTTATTAAATTAAAGTTGCAATAAATTAAAATAATATTTTTGTTTTGTGTTGTACATACATTTATATTTTTAATAACAATTAAGTTGTTTATGTAGACTTTAAAAAAGAATTTGCTTTTAGTAAGTTTTCGGAACGTAACCCCCCTTTTTGTACTGGCTCTGGGTCTCATACAACACGGTTTCACACAACACGGCATTTTCTAGGAACCTATCTACCGTGTTACAGGAAGGCTACCTGTACACGGATTAATTTATTATATATTACTACTTAACACGAATAATATTTATTGTATAATATTGTATAATATTTATTGCAAAATGGACTCTCTCAAAGGCCTCTTCAGAACCAGCTCTTACACAGAATTGACTCGCTGAACTCACACTGGCATTGAATATCACTCGGTTCATTTACCAATATTACAGTTATCATGGGGTTTAATTATGGAATCGAAATTGTGGGATAAATATTGGTTCCGCGAATAATTTGTTTTCCTTCGTCTACCTAACCTCCTCCCGCGAGCAGCTGGGATTTAAATAAAAATAATCTCTGCAGCACTGTCCGATGAACAGTGGCGAAGCAGAGAGGGAATTTTCGTGCGTTTCGATTCGCATGCTAGGAAAATAAATTGTATCACGGATTGGCCAGATCTCGCGGCTAGATAGCAGCGAGCAATGATATTATAAGCGAGCGTATTATGCCGTGATCGGTATCGTTCGTGACACGCTATCGTGCCGGCACTGGGACTTTTTATTCCCTCGAATCTGGCCTCCGTTTGGTCGTCGTGCGTTGATTTACAGTTGGTTACACTTAATAAGAAATTCAGCGTGACGTTAACCCAGTGTATGGTTACGACCTGCTTAGGCTATTGGAAAAGTACCTCTCACGAATTTGTTTAAAAATTATTTTTCTAATTTATATATTTAAAATTGCGTCCACCTATATGGACTGTTAGCGAAAGACGTAAGATTTGCATATTAACATTGAGTGTGTGTGTTTGTTTTGCTAGCTTTTATAATTGTTTAAGCTAGCTTAGGATTTCATAAGGGGTTGTATGACTGCATTCGAGTGCTTCTTCGAGGTCATTGAGGATTTTATTTTGTCTTCTTTTGATTAGGTGCTTCGACTAATCGATTGGAATGTGTTTGAGAATGATATTCAATGATTAATGGCAGTTGGCAGTGTCTTATAACTTGTGTTCTTCTTTTTTAATTAATGCGAGTGTAATTGACATGAGTGTAATTGACCTCAGTGTAATTGACGTGATTGTTAGTATTATTAGTTAGTATTATTTGGTGTTTCCTGTTTGTAGCATTTTCAGGACTCTTTTTAAATATGCAATCTCTTGAAAATACCTATGACAGGTGCATTCATGCTGCAAGACTGGTATTTTTCGTGAAAACGTGAAATTTGCTATTTTTATTATCGTTTTAATTATTGCTTTGAGATTCTTATGATAAGCCGATTATAGAGATGAATGGTTTGTTTATAAATTATGTAATTGGCGTCAACGATAAAAAGTTTTGCTTCTGTACCACTCGGCTTATCGTAGAAAAGCTTTTAAAAGGAGAGGAGGAGGACAGGTTACGATTGCTCGACTCTGTATGTGTACATATACATGTATGTAGGATCGGGGTGTGTGGATTGGCTAAAGTAATGTTTTACTGCTTCTTAAAATACAATAAACATACTTATTGGCTACGAAACTGGAGACCCGCTACGGGTAAGCTCGACTTTTACTTGTTAGACGCTATCTTGAAGACCGTGAAGGCTGGTGCTGCCCGCGCCCTGGCACCCTTATTTAAGCATCCACTCTGTCCTTTTCCATACCCAGGCTTTCCTTTCCAGTCATACTTCTTTGCTACGCAACCTCGGAGGGCGCTGTACCTTCAAACACTCTGCACGCATCTGTAATCTTTCACTCTAACCTAAACATTCATTGAAATCGATCCTCTTGTGCTCGGTCTCTTTCGTTCTGGGTCCAGACACACTTGCCATTCTTCCAGGGCCGTACTTATTCCAATCCCACATGTATGTAAATCTGTTGCTCCATTGTGATGGTTTCTGTAAGAAACAACATCGTCAATCTCATAGCAGAGTAAATTACTATTGCAGATTGATTTTAACGATCTGTAAACATTTCTTAATCGACTAACCAATTATCCAGGCAGAAAGGGTGCAATTTCCAATTTGGTATATATTAAAAAGGATTTTAAGTAAACATTTTAGTTAATTTTACTGTATATCACAATCTGTGCGAGGTTCTGGGAAAAATGGATGTAATTATTGCAGATATATATTTTTACAAGCTTTAGAAACAAAGATATATTATAATAACGAGTTGTTTGCACCATAAATATTAATTAACATTCGCAGAATTCGTATAACCCGCGAAAATTTGTATAATTTTATTCTGCATAAAACAGGTATATAGTGGTCAATTAAACTGAAATTAATTTCGCAATGCACAGTTTCTCATAATTATACCATACTCTGTGGGGTTAAACAAGCTTCGTTCCCCATTTTATGTCGCTATAATTCTACTCGCTAAAAAGCTGTGCCACGTTATTATTTTTCTTCTTACAAATACAAACACCATATCCGTAGCAACACACGAGCTTCATACGCGAAGCTATGTGCAAGAATATTGGAAACGGCAACTTACGAGGCATCAAACGACTGCACCTTTCATCCATGGTCTAAAACACGGTTTGAAACACGAAATAGCGATATTTTATTCGCGTCTTCGAAGTTCGCAAGTTCACTCGTCGCATGTGTTACAGTGCATTCTTCAGCGACGAGTTTACTCGTCACCCGTGTTACAACTCATTCCTTAATGACGAATTCAGTCGTAATTTGTGTTACAACGCATTCTTTGACGACGAGTTCATTCGTCATTCGCGTTACAACGTATTTTTTAGCGACGAGTTCACTCGTTATACGCGTTACAACGGATTCCGTAGCGACGAGTTCACTCGGTAACCGTGTTACAACGCATTCTTGGACGACGAGTCAACTCGTCACCCGCGATACCATGGATTCCTCAGCGACGAGTTCCTTCGTCGCACTCGTTACAACGTATTTTTAAACGACGAGTTCACTCGTCACCCGCGTTACAATAGATTCCGCAGCGACGAGTTCACTCGACAACCGTGTTACAACGCATTCTTGGACGACGAGTCAACTCGTCTCCCGCGTTACAACTCATTCTTTAATGACGAGTTCACTCGACAACCGTGTTACAACGCGTTCATGTACGCCGAGTTCACTCGTCACCTACGTTACAACGCATTCTTGGACGACGAGTTAACTCGTCATCCGCGTTACCACGGATTCCTCAACGACGAGTTCCTTCGTCACACCCGTTACAACGCATTTTTAAACGACGTGATCATTCGTCATCCACGTTACAGTGGATTCCTCAGCGACGAGTTCACTCGACAACCGCGTTGCAACGCGTCCTAGGACGACGAGTTCGCTCGTCACCTGCATTAGAACGCATTCTTGGACGACGAGTTCACTCGTCACCCACGTTACAACGTACTTTTTAGCGACGAATGCACTTGTCATCCATATTACAACTCATTCCTTAACGACGAATTCACTCGTGATCCGCGTTACAACGGATTTCTCAGCGACGAGTTCACTCGTCACCCGCTTTACAGTGCATTCTTTAGCGACAAGTTCAATTCATTCGTTACAATGCATATTTAAGCGACAAGATCACTCGTCACCCACGTTACAACGTACTTTTTAGCGACGAATGCACTTGTCATCCATATTACAACTCATTCCTTAACGACGAATTCACTCGTGATCCGCGTTACAACGGATTTCTCAGCGACGAGTTCACTCGTCACCCGCTTTACAGTGCATTCTTTAGCGACAAGTTCAATTCATTCGTTACAATGCATATTTAAGCGACAAGATCACTCGTCACCCACGTTACAACAGATTCCTCAGCAACGAGTTCCCTCGTCATCCGTGTTACATCGCATTCTTCAGCGACGAGTTCACTCGTCACCCGCTTTACAGTGCATTCTTCAGCGACGAGTTCACTCGTCACCCGCTTTACAGTGCATTCTTTAGCGACGAGTTCAATTCATTAACGCATTCTTCAGCGACGAGTTCACTCGTCACCCGAATCGATGCATTAAGAACGGTACATGGGAATCGTGGAATAGTCGAACGAGGCCTGACAGCTTCTCGATAACGGTGTATCCGTGAACCGAAGGTCGCTAATCACTCGTCACCCATGTTACAACAGATTCCTCAGCAACGAGTTCCCTCGTCACCCGTGTTACAACGCATTCTTCAACGACGAGTTCACTCGTCACCCGAATCGATGCATTAAGAACGGTACATGGGAATCGTGGAATAGTCGAACGAGGCCTGACAGCTTCTCGATAACGGTGTATCCGTGAACCGAAGGTCGCTGTTGGTTCCGTCAGAGAGACGCGTTAAGCGGAGATCGCAAAGCCAGGATAAGGCCGTTGTTGATCTTTACCGTGGATCTCGCTCACACACGTCCACCGACGTGTTCGGCTTTTATTTATAGTTTATAGTTGCAACCCCCGATGGCTCGCGCAGCGCTGATAAAGAAGGGATGCGAAGGTCGTTGATGAAAAGTCGCTGGTAAATAGGCAGGAAGTACAGCGAAATATCGGGATACGAACTTCGCTTTGCCAACCGAACGGCTGGGTTTTCATTGTACCTGCTCGTCGAATCGATGCATCGATTTTTAAATGAAACCCCCAGCCGGTGCTCGCATTTTTTCGCCACCCCTGTCCTTTTTTCCTATCCTCCATCCCTCTCCTCTCTCTCTCTCTCTCTCTCTCTCTCTCTCTCTCTCTCTCCTTTTTCGCCTCTTTTCGCCCCTCTCCGTTCCCCGTTTGTCACCGAGACACCGAGTTCCAGTGTACGACACGTTCCACCTTCGTGAACCTCGTTAAAACTTGTTTACGATCACTTGTTTCAGTTTACGAGCTTTTACGCGAACTCGGCGGCTATCTACCCCCGAAGAGCATCGCGCCAGCCGACATCACACCCCTGGTCTCCAGGCTGCTCAGGGTGAACGGCGCTCCACTCTTCGACTTCTTCGTCGACGTGGATCTTTACGATCGATCCAGGTCCTCCGTCTTTCTGGATCTGCCTACGAAACATCAGGAAGACGCGTTCTTCGCGGAGAATCCGGTGAGTCTCGTATCCTCCACGTGTTTCCTCGCGCTCCTAACTTTTCGTTCGTAGCTCTAGACCTAGTTCGCCTTCCTCCTCGTCGAGATTACCGATAACTTTTAATCGCGAGAACTCGACCGTGTCGTAATGCCTTCCCCTAGGATCTCGTCACGCGATCATTTCGAATTTCACGAATCTTCGCGCGGTTTCGAGGAAATCTGGACGATCGGTATCGTGAAATAAGAAATAAAATGAAATATTCATTGGTATTTAATCGCAACGATTAGCCAACCTTCGCAATCGTGGTTAGAGATATCGCTAGTCATGCTTCTGTAAAATTAAAGTCCATTTAATCGTGAGTTTTAATGTATTTTCTTTGAATGTTTGTTTCTTTAAGATCTCGTCACGCGATCATTTCGAATTTCAAGAATCTTCACGTGGCTTCGAGGAAGTCTGATCGATTATATCGTGAAGTAAGAAATAAAACGAAATAACCATCTTCGCAATCTTCGCAGTCATGGTTAAAAATGTCACTAGTAGCCATGCTTTTATAAAATCAAGGTTCATTTAAGCGTGGACTTTTGGTATATTTTCTTTGAATATTTGTGTTCCTCTAAGATCTCGTTACGCGATCATTTCGAATTTCAAGAATCTTCACGTGGCTTCGAGGAAGTCTGATCGATTATATCGTGAAATAAGAAATAAAACGAAATAACCATCTTCGCAATCTTCGCAGTCATGGTTAAAAATGTCACTAGTAGCCATGCTTCTATAAAATCACGGTTCATTTAATCGTGGACTTTTGGTATATTTTCTTTGAATATTTGTGTTCCTCTAAGATCTCGTCACGCGATCATTTAGAATTTCACGAATCGGTCGATCGGTATGGTGAAATAAAATTAAATAAAATTAAATAAAATTAAATACCTATCGTTATTTAAAGCCAATCTTCGCAGTCATGGTTAAAAATGTCGTTATTCGTGCTTCTGTAAAATTAAGGTCTATTTAATCGTGGACTTTTGGTATATTTTCTTTGAATATTTTTCCTCCGTGACAATTCGTGCTATCTCGACACAGCTTTTATGGCCATTACACCGCCGCCATCGCGAATTTTTCCAACCCCCCCGAACGTTTCCCCGCGCATAATCCGCTGAATCTCGCGACGTTCATCGATTTCTGGGGAAATTAACGACCAGGATTCCCGCGTTTGCTTTCGCTATCGAGGCTCAGGGTATAAATACTTGCAGACCTGGCTAATAGATAGCACGATTAAGCAGCGGAGCCACGGTTAATTCCTCAAGCAAATGTGTGGCGAGTTCCGGCGCGAGTATAAATCCTGTCCGGGATGTCCGTAAACGCGGGACCGTGCTCGAGATCGGCCGAGACTCGCAGCATTTTTATCGTTTTGCTACTGGTGCTCGCTACGGTTTAGTCGAGAGCGAAACGTCTTCGTTATTCAACCGAATCGCTTAATACCTGGCTTATCGGCGATTTGCCAGCTTAAGCCAGCGCGCGTTCTGCGTTTCGCGATCGATCGAGGCTTTCAAAGCCGCCATTTTTACCCTTTCTTCGACCGAAAATCGCGATTCCATGAATAATAAGGACATCGACTTCTTGATCCGTCTTATCCGTCAGGGACAGAAATTATTTCAAGGCTTTGCCAATCAAGATCGACTTGATGCGATTGGAAGTTAATCGGGGCGCTAATAGTCGCCATTTTTATGTTTTCTTTGATCGAAAATCGCGAATCCCAAAAATTGCGATTACTTCGATAAGACAAACATCGACTTTTCCATCCGTTTTATCCGTCATAGACAGAAATTATTTCAAAACTTTGCCAATCAAGTTCGACTTGATACGATTGGAAGTTAATCGGGGCGCTAATAGTCGCCATTTTTATGTTTTCTTCGATCGAAAATTGCGAATGCCGAAGATTGCAATTTCATGAATAACATAAATATTGACTTCTCAAACCCTTTCATTTGTCAAAGGTAGAAATTATTATAAAGTTTGACTAATTAAGCTCTACGTGGTGCAGTTGTGAATTAATCGGGGTGCTAATAGTCGCCATTTTTATGTTTTCTTCGACTGAAAATCGCCAATCCCAAAGATCACGATTCCTTCAATAATACAAACAATGACTACTCCATTCGTTTTATCCGTCAAAGGCAGAAATTATGCTAAGACTTGGCTAATTAAGCTCTACTTGGTGCGATCGGAAATTAGTCGGGAGGCTAATAGTCGCCATTTTTATACTTTCTTCGACCGAAAATCACGAATCCCAAAGATCGCGATTCCTTCAGTAATACAAGCATCGGCTTCTCTATCCGTTTTATCTATCAAAAGCAGAAATTATTTTAAGGCTTTGCTAATTAAGCTCTACTTGATGCGATTGGAACTTAATCGCGGAGCTAATAGTCGCCATTTCTATGCTTTCTTCGACCGAAAATCGCGAATCCCAAAAATTGCGATTCCTTCAATAATACAAATTTTGATTTCTTCATCCCTTTTATCCATCAAATGCAGAAATTATACTAACGTTTGGCTAATTAAGCTCCACGTGGTGCAATTAGAAATTAATCGAGGAGTTAATAGTCGCCATTTTCATGCTTTCTTCGACCAAAAATCGCAAATCCCAAAAATCGCGATTCCATCAATAATACGAACATCGATTTCTCACTCCCTTTCATTCGTCAAAGCTAGAAATTATTCTAAAGTTTGGCTAATTAAGCTCTACTTGATGCGATTGGAACTTAATCGCGGAGCTAATAGTCGCCATTTCTATGCTTTCTTCGACCGAAAATCGCGAATCCCAAAAATTGCGATTCCTTCAATAATACAAATATTGATTTCTCCGTCCCTTTTATCCATCAAATGCAGAAATTATACTAACGTTTGGCTAATTAAGCTCCACGTGGTGCAATTAGAAATTAATCGAGGAGATAATAGTCGCCATTTTCATGCTTTCTTCGACCAAAAATCGTGATTCCATCAATAATACGAACATCGATTTCTCACTCCCTTTCATTCGTCAAAGGTAGAAATTATTCTAAAGTTTGGCTAATTAAGTTCTACGCGATGTAGTTGGGAATTAATCGGGGAGTTAATAGCCGCCATTTTTATGTTTCTCCCGATTGGAAACTCGGAAGTCGCAATTGCGTGAGTAACAAGAACATCGATTTCTCGATCTATCTCACTCGTTAAAAATGTAAATTATTCAAAGTTTATCTAATCAAGCTGTACGTGATGCGGTTGGGAATTAATCGGCAAGCTAATGACCGCAATTTTTACGCTTCTCGCGATTGGAAACCTGGAAGAAACGATTCTATGAATACTAAAAACATCGATTCTTTGATCTATCTCATTTATTAGGGGAATTAGAAATTACTCTTAATTTTCGTGGTTCTTGTAGTTAAGCTGCACAAAGTTCCAACGTCCGCCATTTTTACGTTTCTCTTGATTGAAGCCGTGGAAGACTCGATTTTTCGTTAGAAATACAAATTAACTACTCGTAATTTTCATGATTTATTTAATTAATTCACACGTGATGTGGTCGGGAATCGATGGAGTATATAAATTCCTCCATTTTCGCGCTTTCTTTCATCGACAATGCAAATAATCGAAATCGAATTAATTCATCAATCTCGATTCAACGAAGACACGAATTATTCCTAATTTTCATAATGTGTTTGATCAAATTAGAAGAAACGGAGACTACAATTTTGGCAACGAGTGCATGAACAAATAAATCATTCTTCATAATTTGGAGCAGATGAAATCTGCAATTTTATTATTCCCAATTTTCATAGTATGTCTCATCAAATTAGGAGAAACAGAGATCACAATTTTGACAACAAGCGTATCGCCAAATAAATAATTCTTCATAGTCTAGAGAAGATGAAATTTGCAATTTTATTTCTCATAATTTTCATAGCGTGTTTCATCAAATTAAGAGAAACAGGGGCCACAATTTTGACAACGAGTATATCGACAAATAAATAATTCTTCGTAGTTCAGAACAGATGAAGTTCGCAATTTTATTACTTCCAATTTTTATAGTATATCTCATCAAATTAGGAGAAACAAGGACCACAATTTTGATAATAAGTGCATCAACAAATAAATAATTCTTCATAGTCTAGAGAAAATAAAATTTGCAATTTTATTACTCATAATTTTCATAGTGTGTCTCATCAAATTAGCAGAAGCAAAGGTCGCAATTTCTACAAGTAAATAATGGTTCACGGCCCAAAGCAGATAAAGCCGCCATTTTTACACCTTCCTCTATCAAATCCTATTGCAATTTTATTACTGATAATTTTCATAGTGTGTCTCATCAAATTAGCAGAAGCAAAGGTCGCAATTTCTACAAGTAAATAATGGTTCACGGCCCAAAGCAGATAAAGCCGCCATTTTTACACCTTCCTCTATCAAATCCTCAACAATTTTGATAATAAGTGCATCGCCAAATAAATAATTCTTCATAGTCTAGAGAAAATAAAATTTGCAATTTTATTACTCATAATTTTCATAGTGTGTCTCATCAAATTAGCAGAAGCAAAGGTCGCAATTTCTACAAGTAAATAATGGTTCACGGCCCAAAGCAGATAAAGCCGCCATTTTTACACCTTCCTCTATCAAATCCTCAAAAATTTTGATAATAAGTGCATCGCCAAATAAATAATTCTTCATAGTCCAAAGCAGATGAAATCTGTAATTTTATTATTCGCAATTTTCTTAGTATGTTTCATCAAATTAGGAGAAACAAAGACCACAATTTTGATAATAAGCGCATCGCTAAATAAATAATTTTTTATAGTCTAGAAAAGATGAAATTTGCAATTTTATTACTCATAATTTTCATAGTGTGTCTCATCAAATTAGCAGAAGCAAAGGTGGCAATTTCTACAAACAAATAATTCTTCATGATCCAAAGCATATGAATCCGCCATTTTTACACCTTCTTCTATCAAATCCTCAAAAATTTTGATAATAAGTGCATCGCCAAATAAATAATTCTCCATAGTCCAAAGCAGATGAAATCTGTAATTTTATTATTCGCAATTTTCATAGTATGTCTCATCAAATTAGGAGAAACAGAGACCACAATTTTGACAACAAGCGTATCGCCAAATAAATAATTCTTCATAGTCTAGAGAAGATAAAATTTGCAATTTTATTACTCATAATTTTCATAGTGTGTCTCATCAAATTAGCAGAAGCAAAGGTAGCAATTTCTACAAACAAATAATTCTTCATGATCCAAAGCATATGAATCCGCCATTTTTACACCTTCTTCTATCATAACCTCAAAACTCACGATTCCAATTAAACGAAGTCCAGCGAATAAGAGTTCCATCGTAATAAAAACAAACGATTACCCAGAACACTCGTCGTTGCCGTGGTTCACCAACCGAACAGCAGAGAATCGATACTAGGAGCGGAAGAAAAAGCTCAGGTGCTAGTTGCCACGAAGTTGGCAGCATGAGGCAAGAGCGATGGTAGTTGGACCCTGTGGTGGGCGTATAGAGTGTTTCAAGGGGCAGGAACGTGCCTGGCATTAATTATTCTTCCCTTTTAACCGTTCTTTTAACTATTTTCGTCATCACGTCCCGATGATCGCGTTCGGTAACCTGCCAGGTCCCTTCCGGCGACTTTCGTGCGGCCCTCCAAAGCCAAGCTTTATCGCTTTCCATCTCGATCATGCTCGTGAAACGCGACCCAAGGGAAAAGGAACGCTACCTACACGTGCACACCTTCCCGACGTTCGAATTTCTCGTTTCGTCACGTGCATCAGATGGTCCCTGTCTATCACGGGTCTCGGGGTCTATCCCCTTGAAGGCTGGCTGTGCGTCACAGCTATCGAAAAACGCGCGAGATTCGAGGGACGAAGAAAGCCGGCGCCAGGCAATTTGAGGAGAAAATTTTCGTCGACCGGAATCGGATTATCCAGTGAATTTCGGATGCTAATTACAAGGCCTGGAGACGAAATTGCATCGGCGAAGCTTATCGGACTAGAAGGCAGCCGCCTCTCGGATTAAAGACTACTGATGGCGGAAAGGGGTGATTAAGTTTCTCGTTAAAGTTCCGCGATACTTTCGCGATGCGGATCTCGCTTTCGCGTTGTTTGCAGCAACGAGCGAGATTGGGTGGTGGTTCGATCGTCAGCCTGGTCTCTTTCCTTTTTCTTCGCAGTTGGATCACGAGGGATGGAGGAGTCGAGGGTAAAAGCATGAGTGACGCGAGCAGGGAACTGCGGGAAACGGTGTCCGTGTAGAGGAGTCTGGGACTCGAGACGCCTCGAGTGTGTCTTTCGATGCTTCTTCGTCGAGTCGAGGACTTCTCGAGTAGTTTAGCTGTTCACCCTAAACGAGATCTCGATCTTCGATCATCGTGTCCTTCTTACGGACGTCTCGTCGCTGAGATCCTCGATTTTCTCGGAAAACAGGGGACGGAAATACTACTCTGGTCACTGCGAGCCCGTGAATGTCGGTCTCGGGGTATCCCGTGATGCACCTGAGCTCTCGTGCAGAGATCCGCGCGCCCTGGTGGAGTTTGGCAGAACGCAGGCTCCATTCTTGGAAGGACAAAGACCGGCACAGAGGGAATTAATTACGGAGTGATAAATTAAAGCACGGTGGCGTATTAACCGCGGGATAATTTCCTCGGCTGGTGGGAGTTTTTAATAGAAAGCCTGGGGAAACGTTTCGGGGTTGAAAAGGCCCGTTCAGACATTCGCGGGTCCCGCTGGATGTACACGCTCTCATCTCGACGCGTCGACCCTTTGTCCGACGAAGCTCCTTGCGATTGTGATGAGAGCGTAAGGCCGAGAGGATTTTAATACTTAAGCTCGACAAAAGGGTTCCCGTCGTCACGGCACTTTAGCTTGCCTGTTAGCAGAACGGTTGGAGAGAATGGCTGACGGACACACTGGCGATGGAAAAAAGAAAGAAGAGACCATCCGAGAGCCTGGAACACCGGTTAGTCTCCCGGCCTTCGCGAGATTATTGGCCTGGGCTCAGGTGTCGTTCGGTTTCACCGTTCACTCGTTTTATTCCACCACAAAGTAGTTCTATTTCGCAATTTCCAGACATTTCTTTTACAATTTCCTACGTTTTCTTAACTCTAAACTGGGTCGTTTCGTGGACAGAAGTGATCTTGATTATGAGTGGAATTATCTTCGACATTTAATTTCTGTGCAGAATTATTAACGTTGTGACTGAAAAATATTATGCAAACAATGTGACACGCGTAAATGTAATGTTGGAAAATTATTCGGTGAGATAGATGTTCACGATCAACACTTACCGCAGTTAGGAGCCGTGGTGGCGCTAGTGAGTTAACGCTCTGCACTCGGCGATCTTTTCGCAATAGAAAAGTAGAAATTCAAAGATTTCCTACTACAAAGCCGACGATATTTTTATAACAGTGAATAAGAAATCGGATAATAATTAACACGTAGAATGTTTCACATTATCTTAAATTTAATATATTAATTAATATCGAGTTTTCTAATTTTATCAAATACTGTTAGAAGATCGCCTCTCGAGTGCGAGGATTTAAATGAAAAATTGTTTTAAGGCCGAGTTAAAATATTTCTTTTTGGACCACGAGAATATTCCACGATCTTCGACTCCGATCCCAATAATTCGTTTACCAAATCTTCGTCTAGGGTTCAAATTCGAAGAAATCTTAAATTTATCAAGTAATATCGGTTTATCAATTAATATCGGTTTTTGTAATTTTATTAAATACTGTCAGAAGATCGGTTTTCGAATGCAAGGGGTAAAATGGAAGATTGTTTTAAGGCTGATTTAAAATATTTCTTTTGGAACCACAGGAATATCCCACGATCTTCATCTCTGGTCCCAATAATTCGTCTACGAAATCTTCATCCAGCGTTCAAATTCCTATAAATTTGTGTCGCGAAGAGTAAAAGGTACACGACGATTAGACGGGATCCAGTGTTAAACGAAGCTATCGCGTCCTCAAAGCCCGCACTCCCGACTTCATCTTATTACACTCAAGCTGATATCGCGGGAGTCAGCCGTGTCACTCGAATCCAGACTTGAAGCACGTGTTCGATAATGTTCGAGCCACGAATTCAATATCGGTCTGCAAGGAGGTCTAGCACCGCGGTGAATTTCAATCAAACGCTACGGCGCGTGACGAGCTCGTTGCGGATGAATAATGGCGCCTGGTCGATCCTTGATCGACGTGGTAAATGTAGCATGTCGCTGGCTCGATCGCTGCTCGATGCCTGTTCCATCCTTAATCGAATTTTTTCTGTTGAGCAACCCATCGAGTTCGTGGAGATTGCTCGTCTCGCGGAGGACCAAATGTTTATTGGCCAAGGTTGATTAACTTCATCGAAATTGCACGAATTTTCGGACTAGGAGTGGAATAATTTCCACTCGGTTATACTTATTCGACGTATAAAATAGATTTTTCTAAGACGCCATGTCGTATATTCATCAATCGTTAAAAATCGTTAGAGATCGTCAGAGATCGTTGGGGATTCTAGGTTAAGATCTAGTTCGGACGACTAAGTGTCCTTTAAATGCAGAATTGGGAATATGACTGACCCCACAGGACTCTTCCAAGTGCTGTCCTCGTGTTCACAAACTTGGAGTAGCCATATCGTATATTAATCAGTCGTTATAGATCGTTAGAGATCCTAGGTTAGGTTCCAGTTCGAACGTCTAAGTGTCCTTTCAATGTAGAATTGAGAATATGATAGACCCTATAGGATACTTCCAAGTCCTGTCCTCGTGTTCACAAACTTGGAGTAGCCATATCGTATATTAATCAGTCGTTATAGATCGTTAGAGATCCTAGGTTAGGTTCCAGTTCGAACGTCTAAGTGTCCTTTCAATGTAGAATTGAGAATATGATAGACCCTATAGGATACTTCCAAGTCCTGTCCTCGTGTACACAAACTTGGAGTAGCCATATCGTATATTAATCAGTCGTTATAGATCGTTAGAGATCCTAGGTTAGGTTCCAGTTCGAACGTCTAAGTGTCCTTTCAATGTAGAATTGAGAATATGATAGACCCTATAGGATACTTTCAAGTCCTGTCCTCGTGTACACAAACTTGGAGTAGCCATATCCTATATCAATCAATCGTTAGAAATTGCTAGAAATCGTTAGAGATCCTAGGTTAGGTTCCAGTTCGAGTGTCTAAGTATCCTTTCAATGTAGAATTGAGAATATGATAGACCCTATAGGATACTTCCAAGTCCTGTCCTCGTGTACACAAACTCGAAGTAATACTTTATAAAGTATCTCCGTGAAAAATGAACAAGGATCAATCAAATCAGACGTGTTCTGACAGATAAAAGATCCGTCTGTGACCTGTCTCATGTATCCACACTGTGCACCAGTCCCCTGTAATCACCAATCACCTATGCCATTCGCGTCTCTTTGAGCCTAAAGAAAATTACAACTCACCTATTCCCATTAAACGAGATAGACGTAAATACTCAGCAATCCAATTAGACCCTGCTCCTATCAATAAACCAATTTAAATGGCGCGGAAACTACAGAGAAAGATACCAAACGGTCGAGATCCTGTCATAAACCTCAACACAGACCTCTCTACCCTGAACATCTTCGATTCTTCCCAAGACCCAGCAAATTTTAAAAAAGACAAAAAGAAAGAGAACAGGAACCAGGGATCAATTCGGAATCTTTCAAAACTGTCAATCCATAGATCTCCAGATCTTCACCTCTCCGAGGCAAGCAAAGACAGATCTGCATAGTGCATGACACTAGTGGTGATAAGCTGCAGGTGCAAAAATAACATAGGAAACTACCATAAAAAGGTACCAAATGGTTAAGATTCTGTCATAGACCTCAGTACAGACCTCTTTACCCTGAACATCTTCGATTCTTCCCAAAACCCAGCAAATTTTAAAACAGACAAAGAGGAAGAGAGCAGGAAACAGGGATCAACTTGGAACCTTTCAAAGATACCAATCCATAGATCTTCAGCGAACCGTTTTACCTCTCCCATGCAAGCAAGGACAGATCTACATAGAGCATGACACCGGTGGCGATAAGCTGGAGCCGCAAAAATAGCATAAATCGCGAACAGAGCAAGGAAACTCGGGCAGAGTCGGGAAGCCGGAAGGCTGGAAACGAAGAGGAAGCGAAGCCGGGGGTTGGTGGCTCTGTTAGCTGGGTGCCAGATACTACACTAAACGCGGCTGCTAGGGCAGACAGAGTAGTAGGACAGACTGGAGCCAGGAATCAGCCGGAGAGGAGCAAGCGTTCTCCGGAACAGTCGGGGTTGCTTGGCCAGCGGCCAGGGTCCTCGGCTGACATCGGACAACTATCTTCCTAATTTACCATCTTTCCCGTGCAGCTTGACCTTCTGATACGGCGTCTCCCGCGCACCCTATTCCAACTTTGTTTGCCGTCCGTCCGATTTTCATTTATTCGACGAAAATCTGATTTATTGTTCCAACGATGCCGCGCGCTCGTAAATTATTGTATTAGATGCTAGCCTCGATGGCTGCCAAACTACCACTGAACACGTCGATACCTGGAATAGTCTACTGGTCGTGTGATATATTAACGCGTCAGTGGGTATCACGGTCGCACGACACGATCGAAATTATTTTAAAAATTCGAGGATTTTCGTGTACGACCGATTTTTATAGGATAATTCGGTTTTATGGGAATTCCAAAATGGAAAATTGGGGTCGATTAACCTTCGGTTTGGGGTTAATTTTCTACCATTAAATTTTGTTCGATAGTTGGACATTTAGATGGATTTGGAGTACTATCAGTGACACCCAATTGCAAATTGGCATCGTACGGCAGTGATTTACGTTTGATCGTCCTGCTTCTCTTTAGTATCGCCAAATTACTTTTCGAATTGCTGTTTTGAAAGTTGGAACACTTGTATCTTTAGAGCAGATTAATTTTACGATCCCAACATATCAATTGGAGCAGTTATGCTCTTTAATGGCTCTTATTTTTCCAAGACGAAATTAATGCGCGTATTAATGACTTGCACAAATTAAATCGACATTAAACCGACATATACTTAATGTTATCTCTTTCGTTAGTTGACTTTTCTATTAATAATTCTAATGCTTTCCAAGTATACTAAGTTACACGACTATTACTCATTTTCTATTTTCCATTCCTGTTTAAAATTTAAATAGAAAAAATTAATTTAGTTATCTAAACGCCATTTTGCACGTACATAAAGCACAATAAATTTCTCTTATCTGCGTTTAGCTATAAAATAAATATCGTATATATTTTTATATTATTTATTTATTGCGCAAACAATATGGCGTGCGTAATAAAAAGAAAATTTCAAGTTAGAATCGGTATAATTAAATAATAACTCAACGATATGTACGATATTCAGGATATACGTTCATCGCAGATACGAGCCGAGGTGGCGCTAGTGAGTTAAGTGCAAAATCGAAAGAAGAAAATTTCAAGTTAGAATCGGTATAATTAAATAATAACTCAACGATATGTACGATATTCAGTATATACGTTCATCGCAGATATGAGCCGCGGTGGCGCTAGTGAGTTAAGTGCAAAATCGTCTTAAGGCTGCTTTGAATTATTTCCCGGCAACAGGGTTAATCTCGGCAGGTAAAATAAAGGTTACACATGTAAAGGGGATTGGCTTATGCGATTAAACGGTTCGAACAAACAAGCTGCAACAACCATAAACCAAGTGGGGCAGAATTTTAATCGCGCGACTGTTCCTGTCCCGATTGCAGCTATTTCGCTGCACAAATTACACAGCGCTGTCGCGTTTCATTTCGTTGTGGACGTTCCATTTCGGAGTATCGTTTCATTATGCTAACGAAATATCGATTATGATAATGCACGGGTCCGATTGGACTGCGTGGGATTACCGTTACGACGAGCATGGAACGCGACCTTGTCGCACGTCTGTTAACGTGTTTGCTCCAAACGTTGTCGCTGATTATACGACCGGTAAGTGAAATCAACTGTGCTTGATCGGAGAAGGTTATGGTTGCGTCTGTGATCGTTTGAAACGATCACTATCGCGATGACTCAGTGTCCATCGACGAGAAAATTGAGTTGTGTCTCTTTGTTTTGACTCCTTGTTATTTTTATTGCATAATCGAAAAGGGATGCTGATAATACATAATTGTACAATTATAATATTGCGTGGGTATAATAATAGGGTAGTATCGTTCTTTGTATATAATTAATTTAATTTTATACCGTGCTTTGTGGTATACAGGGTGTTCAAAAAGTAGGATCCAAGATTTGAAGGCTTTATAGATAATATTGATAATACATAATTGTACAATTATGATATTGCGTGAGTATAATAATAGAGTGGTATAGTTCTTCGTTTATAATTAATTTAATTTTATACCGTGCTTTATGGTATACAGGGTGTTCAAAAAGTAGGATCCAAGATTTGAAGGCTTTATAGATCATACTGATAATACATAATTGTACAATTATAATGTTACGTGGGTATAATAATAGGGTAGTATTGTTCTTTGTATATAATTAATTTAATTTTATACCGTGCTTTATGTTATACAGGGTGTTCAAAAAGTAGGATCCAAGATTTGAAGGCTTTATAGATAATACTGATAATACATAATTTTACAATTATGATATTGCGTGGGTATAATAATAGAGTGGTATAGTTCTTCGTTTATAATTAATTTAATTTTATACCGTGCTTTATGGTATACAGGGTGTTCAAAAAGTAGGATCCAAGATTTGAAGGCTTTATAGATAATACTGATAATACATAATTTTACAATTATGATATTGCGTGGGTATAATAATAGAGTGGTATAGTTCTTCGTTTATAATTAATTTAATTTTATACCGTGCTTTATGGTATACAGGGTGTTCAAAAAGTAGGATCCAAGATTTCAAGGCTTTACAGGTTTTGAGACACTTTATCAGTAAGAATTAAAGTAGTATAATAAAGACATTGGTCAATATTGATTTCGCCAGAGGCAGGCCATTTCCTAATTGCGAGATTAGGTACAAGGTGAACCACTTCGTTCGTTTCTTCATCTTTTGGAAACTCTTTCACGTTTTATCATTCATGACGAAATAATTATTCCTCCAATAATAAAATAAACGCGAATAAACAAGGTAGTTATTCCGTGTACTCGTTGCAGTAATTAAAATAGCATAACGTCGAGATTAATTAGCTTCTTATTTTATACGATTAATGTATTGATAATGGTACTTTCTCTCTACGCATGCTCTTGGTGACACGCTTATGGCTAACTGATTAATCGTCTAATGTCCCGGGAATCCATACCACTTTCCCCACTACCACTATGCAAGCTCGTACTTCCATATATATAACTATAATATAGGTCAATTATGAAATTATTAAACAGTTTAATTATTACGTTATTAAATTGTTAAATTATTAAATAAATTACTAAAATATTAAATAGGTTATTTATTATATGCATAATAATAATCGAACGACTTTCAAATACCAAAGTATTATAGGTCAGTGAATTCACCCTGAGCTATCCATTTAAAAAAAAAAATTAAAAATACAGTTCTATTAAAAAAAAAAAAGAACCAAGGTCACCTAGAAATTTCGGAAGCACGATTGTTATAATTTTGTTAAAATAACTGG
>NW_016909884.1:875048-886699 GCF_001483705.2 Eufriesea mexicana
ATATATATATTCCTTTACACTCGAGAGGTGAGCTTCAGTCACCATTTTGTAAAATTTGGAAGATCGATATTAATTAATATATCAAATTTATTGTAATATAACCGTGTGCGAGGTATCGAAATGAAATAATTCTACAATTCTATTATGATACAATTCTTTATTTACTGCTCAGAAAAGTATCGTCAGTCTTTTAGCAGAGAATCTTCGAATTTCTACTCTTCTGTAGCCAAAAAATCGTCGAGTGCAAAGGGATATTTGTAAAGCAAATCTTGTTACATTAGTATCTCTTACACGACTGACTTGCATAGCTAGCACGAGCTGTTGTCTCCTAGAAGAGAACATTCTAGAACAATAACAATAGCCACACTAATTCTACACATATGTCGTGTGTCATCTAATAAGCCTAATTACGCAACTGTCGTTTCCTACTATACTATTATCTTGTTTACAGTTAGCTGTTCTAACAACGACCACCCAGTAGAAATTCGTGACCATTATAAAACAGGCTGAGTTTCATTCCCCGAAACGAATTACAGTTTCGAAAATAATTAAGTGGGTAACTTCAAATTGGACACCCTGTATAATTATCCGCACATGGTAACAATACCTGTATCTCGTTGAAAAATCAGCATCGATTCGCGCGGCTATTTTTCACTAACTGGGGAAAAAAGGCCTGCAAGACCAGTCACCCTGACTAGCACCGTAGTGGCAGCGTTAAAACACCTCGTTAGTAACTACTTCCTGCGCTGTCACCGATCTACGCCGGCTCGACCCGCGTGATTAATGGAACACTCGCGCCGGGGCCGACGTGCATCATCCCGTTACGAATCATTAACGAAATCGATGCCCCGCGTATTAATTGATATCGCGAGGCACACCACTCCCGGCTCGTCCTTATCCGATTAGGAGAAACAAACTCCTTTGTGCCGCCATCGTTAATACACGTCCGCGAGAATAAACTCAGACGATTAATCGTCCCGATCCCTGGATCGAGTCGGAGCCGAACTCACGCGGGGGTCCAACTGGTGACACCCCACGAAAGCGGGAACTCGGCTTTTGTTATAGGACGTCGGGGTTATGGGAGTCCTCCACTACTGTCGAAGTCGATTATGGTTATTCTTCATCTGCTTCGCGATGGTTTCTCTCAAGTTTACGTGTGTAGGATATTTTTATTGTTCGAAAGCGAGTGTATGAGAAAGAACACTTGGGTCTTGGTTTGTGTTAGGTTGGAATGGTGTGAGGAAGATTGGAATTGGTTTGAAGCAAACTGAATGGCTGGAAAAAATTGAAGAGAATTGGACGATTAGGGAAAAATTGAATGTTTGTAAAAAAAAAGAATTGAACTGTCTAAACAAAATTGGGTGGTTGTGTGAGGAAGGATGGAATTGGTTTGAAGGAAACTGAGTGGCTGGAAAAAATTGGAAAATATTGGATGATTAGGAAAGGACTGAATGATTCGAGAAAAATTGAATATATACATAAAAAAAGAATTGAACTGTTTAAACAAAATTGGGTGGTTGTGTGAGGAAGGATGGAATTGGTTTGAAGCAAACTGAGTGGCTGGAAGACATTGGAGAAAATTGGACGATTAGGAAAAAATTGAATGTTTGTAAAAAAAAAGAATTGAACTGTCTAAACAAAATTGGGTGGTTGTGTGAGGAAGATTGGAATTGATTTGAAGCAAACCGAGTGAGTGGTTCGAAAGAATTGGAAAAAATTGGGCGATTAGGGAAAAAACTGAATGATTCGAGAAAAATTGAATGTTTATAAACAAATTTTTTTTAAATTGGACGGTCTAAACAAATTTGTTTGTTTCCAAAACAACCCCGAATGGTTAAAAGAACAAAAAGGAAATGAACGGTCCAAACAAAATTGTTCGGTTCCAAAACAACCCCGAATGGTTAAAAGAACAAAAAGGGAATGAACGGTTCAAGAAATTGAATGATTCGCGAAAATACTGAATAATAATAATAAAAAAAAAAGAAGAACAGCAACTGAATGGTTTGAAAAATATCCATTGGTTTGAAAGAAACCGATTAGTTGGCAAAAAATCGAGCAGATCGTATTTCGAGTGGTTCGTAACGGTCGAGCGTTTTACCATGTTGAAGCAGTGAATCGAAGTAAATCCTTTCCTCGATTTACATGGATTATTCGTTCTATACGATTTTCTTTACGCGGAAAAGTCGCGTAAAAAGGGACCATCGCGATGAATAAATATTTAAAAGAGGCAGGAGCTTTTTTATTAGCATCCTGGAAATTAATAAATCCCGAAGCGCGAATTACAGATTTCAGATCCATGCCAGCGCCTTCCATTCAAACTCGGAATTTTATTCGAAGAAAGAATTAAAAAATCGCATAAATCTAGAGATTATTCGAAGTATATATAAATCAAGGAACGAGTGAACGTAGATTTTGAAGAATAGGATATAGGTACAGTTTTCGTTCAACTTTCCTTAGTTCCCTATTATTTGTAACAACAGTCGTTGAATATTCTCTGTATTATTAATTATTATCTTTATATTAGTGTGTGATATTTTATCTTAATTATTATTTTATTTTATTTCGTTTATTCATAAACGCACCGTAGTCCGTTTACATAAAATTTCACATATAAAAGAAAAACAATATATTATTATTATATATTAATATATTATACCTAATATAACACCGAAGGGACGTGTTTATAAACGCTTTATATAAGCGTAAAAGTGTATGAAAGAAATATCGTGACAAAAGTTATAAGGGGATGCTTTATTTCAAATATATTTCGTATATTTTCGATAGAGCGTAGATTGTGAAATACTTATGAAGCATAGTGTACATAATGAATCTAAAATACCACGTACCATAGTACATCTCTAAACTAACCAAACCTATACGATAATTAGGTAGAATATTTTCTTGAATATATATATTTATATACAAATCTTACCATATTAGTGTATGAAAGAAATATCGTGATAAAAGTTGTAAGGGGGTGTTTTATTTTAAATATATTTCGTATATTTTCAATAAACTGTAGGTGGTCAAATTCTTATGAAGCAGAGTGTGTAATATACCACGCAACGTAGTACATCTCTAAACTAACCAAACCTATACGATAATTAGGTAGAATATTTTCTTGAATGTATATATTTATATATAAATCTTACCATATTAGTGTATGAAAGAAATATCGTGATAAAAGTTATAAGGGGGTGTTTTATTTCAAATATATTTCGTATATTTTCAATAAACTGTAGGTAGTCAAATACTTATGAAGCATATTGTATAATATACTACCACGTGATGTAGCACATTTCTAAAATAACCAAACCTGTACGATAATTAGATAAAATATTTTCTTAAATGTATATATGTATATATAAAAATCTTGCCATTTCCTCAGAGTGGTTGCGTCATGAAAGAACCAATTTTTCCACCGAGTTAATGAATTTTACTAATTTAACGAATAGATTTAATTTAAGGAAATTTAACGAATTTCAAAATTGGGTGTTTCCATTTCTTACACGCTTCTTAACGTAACATAACGTTCCATCAGCGATTCGCCTTGCTCTTCGATTTCTTTGGAACACCTAGCACGGAATCTAGCGTGGATGAGAGCTCGAGAGGAAGGAAAGATCGTTTGTCCTCGAAAGTTCTCTGTCGCGATTCTCCAGCCAAGATAGCTTTAGTAACCACGATCGTAGATTGTCGATGATTAGCTGAACGTACTGTGTCGTGTCACAGGAAGAAGGATTACGATGGGCCAAGGCGTACTTGATGATGGAGAAGCAGCAAAAGAGGACGGTCCACGAGGAAAGCCGAGCTTACACCATGATCAAGGTACGTGAGTAATTGTATCTCGACGGGCCAGAAAATTCCTTTCGATACCCTGCTTGTCAGCCATGAACATGCCTAGGACACGAAATTTCGTGGAATAAAATATCCACGCGTTTCACTCGATGGGAATTCCCTAAAATTCCCCTAGAAGTTCGCTGGCTAGGGTTCAGAGCGAACCGCGAGGATTTCGGGGGAAAGAGGGTTCTAGAGCGTCCATTTTGCTACCCTTTCTTTTCGAATTTCCGGGGTGGAGTAATGGGATGATAATATATCACGTTATTACAACTCGTTGAACGATCTTGGACTTGTCTACGTGTCGCGATTTTCCGGAATTACTCCATAATACGACACGTCGCGTGGCGTCTGAGATGTCGTACAGCTGTACTACTGGCGAACGTAGGTCTTATTGTTTCTTCGGTCGGTGGGACGTCGATTTGTACCAGTCTTGGAGGATTTGGGTTAGTTTTCGGATCATAGAATCGTAATCGAAGCTTTTTAGTCTCTTTGAGAATTTTTAGTTATTATTTTTGAAATTTATATGGTGCAATAGTGCTTCAAATATGGAGGTGATGCGCGAGTGGCTTTTGATTTTTCTGCATCCTTTTGTTTCTTGATCTATGAAATGTTAATCTGTGGAGGGTTTAGTTTCGTTTTTAGATTTTAGGAATGGTAGTCGAAGCTTTTCAGTCTCTTTGAGAATTTTCAGTTATTATTTTTGAAAGGTATACCGTGCAATAGTTGTCCAAGTATGATGTGCCAGTGGCTTTTGATTTTTCTGCATCCTTTTGTTTCTTGATCTATGAAATGTTAATCTGTGGAGAATTTGGTTTCATTTTTAAATTTTGGGAATAGTAGAAGAATCTTTTTAATTTCTTTAGGAATTTGCATTTATTATTTTTGAAAGATATACCGTGCAATAGTTGTCCAAATATGATGTACCAGTGGCTTTTGATTTTTCTGCATCCTTTTGTTTCTTGATCTATGAAATCTTAATCTGTGGAGGATTTGGTTTCGTTTTTAGATTTTGGGAATGGTAGAAGAATCTTTTTAATTTCTTTGTAAATTTGCACTTATTATTTTTAAAGGTTATACCATGCAATAATTGTCCAAATATAATAATAAGGTGATGTGCGAGTAGCTTCTGATTTTTCTTCATCCCTTTGTTTCTTGATCTATGAAATATTAATCTGAGAAGGATTTGGTTTCGTTTTTAGATTATAGGAATGGTAGTCGAAGATTTTTATTTTCTTTGAAAATATGCATTCATTATTTTTGAAAGGTACACGATACAATAGCAGTTCTTGAATCTGGGTGATGTGCGAATGGCTTTTGGCTTTTCTGTGTCTTGTTATTGTTTCCTGGAATCGATAAAATGTTAATCTGTGGCGAGTTTGGTTTCGTTTTTAGATTATAGGAATGATAGATGAATCTTTTTAATTTTTGGGAGAATTTGCATTTATTATTTTTGAAAAGTATACGGTACAGTAGAACTTCATACATAAAAATGATTTACGAAGAGCTTCTACCTTTTCAACTAGTAATTATTGTTTCTTGAATCCACGAATCGTTGGTTTTTAGGTTATAAAAAGGAAGTCAAGTTTTAACATTCTATACGACGTCATATTGTGTAGCTATCCTGATTTTCATACTTGTGCCAAATCCTGTCGACTCAATCGAGATTACATACCAGAGTTTCTCGAACACTTTTGGCTCATGGCTCCTATCTGGGTATCCCTATTTTCTCCGTATCCCTGAAAGTTTAAATCTATAAAAGAAATATACCTAGATATCGTGATCGTATTCTCACGTCCCTGCTTCCATTCCAATTTAAGAAATCTCGTTTCACGTGGCTCCCAAAATTCAATTTTTCATTTACCCTTAGACACCCCGAAAAATAAAGGAGCTGAAACTTTACATAATAAATCAATCTTAAATCAATTAATTCGAAAATTAATTCATTCGAATACTCGAGACCCTTCTGAAGGGTTGAACCTCCATCTTTCTTCTATTCTTCAAGTTCAAATTCTACCACGATAAAACGTCACTGTATTTTCGCCATATTCGATGCATCAAACACACTCAAAACTTTCTTTCCTCTTATTTATTTCTCAAAAAACATCGTTAACTTTATAGCAGAAGATCTCTGAACTCCTGCTCTTCTTTAGCCAAAATCTCGTCGAGTGCAAAGGGTTAAATTCAGCACCTTTCGTCTTTGCCAGGGCTGCATGCATCTTTCATCAACCTTCAAACTTGTAAATCAGTTGGCGAGGCGATCTAGGGATTTCAGGCCGAAAATCGCGAACCAACAGCCGCAACCGTCGTCACGGTTCCCTTTAATGCAAACCGTTAGCCAGGCCGTGCAGCATAATTGCATCCCCTTCTAAAATTGGAACGCGGTCGATAGGACGGTATCGAAACTAACTCCGATACGATCGAAATTATTATTATTAATTTCTCGCTGCCCGGATTCGAGCTCTCGTCTTCGAGCACCGCGGCCCGTGCTTCGAACCTCGCTCGAATATCAATTAATACGTTCGGGGTTTCAGTTCGCGGGGGTGGCTGCAGCCATCGAGCGTTCCGCCGCGATGACTGATCGACCGGTCTTGCGGTTTCTCTCCGTTCCGCGTAATGGATGAGCAGAAATTATGGTCGCGTTGGAAAGACCGACATATTCGAGTTCGGTCAATGGCGTGACGAAGTCTCAAGTGAAACGAGTGTGGATCAACGTTACAGACTTGTGCCAACACTCGTCTGAAATTATGTTCCTCTTCCTCGATATCCACGCGTTAGGGTACTCGGATTATGGCTGTGTTATAGTACTTAAGTAGGGTACTAGTAATACGAAACTCCGAGGATTCAGATTAATACTACTCTATTTTTAGTTATTTTTATTTACTTCTATTACTACTGTGGGGGTGCATATCGTCAATAGGTCGTCCACAATTGGCGACGGTTAATGACGAACCAAATTTCTTGAGGAATTCAGATTAATACTACTCTATTTTTAGTTATTTTTATTTACTTCTATTACTACTGTGGGGATGCATATCGTCAATAGGTCGTCCACAATTGGCGACGGTTAATGACGAACCAAATTTCTTGAGGAACGTTGTGTTTATAGTGGACTGTATTTTATGTAGTAGTTCCGGATAACTCTTCTGAACTCTTCGAATGTTATTTACTGTCTGACTGGTACTGACTCTCTCGGTGGTTGTATAATCCTGATCTCTCTGCTGATTGGTTGCTGTGATGTTGGGGGTGTATGTTAACTTCAGCGTCCTTCGGTGGTGGTGGTTGTTTAAACAATCTAGATAATCGTGCTTGTCTTCTTGAAGGGTGATATATAGTTGTTTGTTGCCGATTACCTAAGTGGTGGCTTAGGTGCTAAAGAAATCAAAGGGCGCTGACAGTAAGGATATAAACAACCTTCTACTTGGGACATTGCGGTCCTAGGGCCTCATCAATGGTACTTGAGAACTTTCAGAGCCTTCACACGGTCTATTCTAAACAAAGGGCCGAACGAAATACCGGGACGACATTCCAGGGCTTAACAGGGGACTTACCCCCTCATGGGGGTATACTATTGTGGTATCGCAGGATGAGCGGGTTATCTAGAGTGCGTGCGAAAGGATGAATGATCGTGCGCTAGGATCGTGTGGACGGGATGTTTGTGAATGTATCGGATGAAAGGGAAGAGTGGCTTTAGGAATGCGTTTGAGTGTTTGGGCTGAGTGACCCGCTGAGGGTAAGATTGCAAGGAGTGCGTGGGAAAGTGTGATTGGAAAGAGAGAATAGGTATGAAAGAGGATAGAATGGATGGTTTTAAATAGGGATGCAAGGGCGTGAGTGGGCAGAGAGAGAGTGGGGAGTCGGTCGTAGTACGTGTAGTATAGGAGAGTTCAGAGAGAGAGTGTGAGAAAAGGTGTTAGTTGTATTAGTGTTGCGAAGTATAAACGTGTTGTTAGGTAATTGTGTCGTTGTAGTTATAAGAGTTTAGTTAATAGATAGATTATATTCGTAGTCTTTATCGTCACCGCGCGTTCTATGTTATATTTTATAATAAATAAATAGTTGTACATTATTCGTGTTAGCACCCCCCTATCTCTACACTATGATGGAAGTATTCGTTGTTTCTGCGGTGCTGACTGTTGGTGTCCCCTTTGATGGTATGCTATGATAGGGTAGCAGGTAGAAGAACGAAGGAAAATGGAAGGGATGAGCGTTTCGTCCTGGGCCTGCTAGTGAACTCGTCGGTAAGGCTACATAGTAGGCCCTGCCTTAGACGAGGATACTTAGGTGGCATAGGAACTTCTATTTATCACGTTAAGTGCTATGCCGGTCTCCAGAGACCGGTGCTAAATTTTCCGTTTGGGCCCGGCTAGTCCTCAGGGTCCGGCCCAGACTAGGACCAAAAGGTGCTAACCTTTGGTGTTAAATTTTTCGCCATCTTTGGACCCAATGTTTCGGAATTCCTGTTATAACAATTGGTACAGTATTTCCAAGTTTTACGAATACTGCGCCCGCCGTTAGTGGCCCACTTGACGACCGAGTCTGGGCCTGAACGGAACAAAACTGGGCCTGCTAGTGAACTCGTCGGTGAGGCTACCTAGTAGGCCCTGCCTTAGACGAGGATACTTCGGTGGCATAGGAACTTCTATTTATCACGTTAAGTGCTATGCCGGTCTCCAGAGACCGGTGCTAAATTTTCCGTTTGGGCCCGGCTAGTCCTCAGGGTCCGGCCCAGACTAGGACCACAAGGTGCTAACCTTTGGTGTTAAATTTTTTGCCATCTTTGGACCTAATGTTTCGGAATTCCTGTTATAACAATTGGTACAGTATTTCCAAGTTTTACGAATACTGTGCCCACCGTTAGTGGCCCACTTGACGGCCGAGTCTGGGCCTGAACGGAATAGAAAGCAAAACAGGCTGGGCACTTAACGTGTTAAGGGAGGTCGAGGATTCACCGAGGACTTTACGAGTAAGTTTTCGAACCTCCTTCAAGCAGGAATCCATCTACTGACGAGGATGAGAACGTTGGTCGCTACATTACTTTATTTTTTGGTGTATTTGGGCATTTATAATAATGTTTTGACCGGTGGAGGGATTTTTAATACAGTTGAGTCCTGGAGATGGCTATCTTATAGTGGCAGTTCGAGTGATTCATTAGGACTGTATCAAAGATCTTGGACTACTGGCAGATGTATCGCAGAGGCAATGGCTATGGTCCCTGTATATTCGTTGGTTTCTTCAGATTTATCTCCACAAATGGAAAGACGATCGCTCGAAGATTCCTCGTTGTCGAGGATTCTGTAAGGATCCAACCGTGGGTGCAGATTTTTCTCACTTCCTCATTTCCCATTTGGAATGCGAGCACTCGGGAAAGAAGGCCCGAGACGTCAGGCACACTCGACCCACTTGTCAACCCTGTCGAAATCTCAGTCTCGATATTAACCGCGATGATCGCGATGCCGATTTGATCCAGAAGTATTCGCGGTATGCGGCCTGCCGTGATCGATGGAACGTCGGGAACGTAATTAGGTTGCCTGCTCTGGGATACTGGTCTGCCATCTCGCTTTGCTCGAGCGCGAGATTACGTTTGGGAAAAAATATCGCCATGTGGGAAGAGATATATGTCTGTATTTCGTAAAATCTTTCATGATTAACCAGTATTATACGTTGTCCGGATGGTACCAGATTTCTCTTCGTTTCACATTCAGCATGGGTAAAATACACGTGTCTAATTGTTCATGAGTGTGCAGAGCGAATTCTCATTAGCATACCGTAGGAGCAAGCGAACTCCGGTTTACCGATAAGGCAGCTTGAGTGAGAGGGGCACGCAGCAGTGATAACTGGAATCTCAAACGAGGCAATGATTCGCGGATAGACAAAGGAGGTTCTTTAACCGTTTGAGTACCACGGGTCATTATTGTTTCCAAATCGATATTTGCCAAGCGGCGCGATAGCGCTTGTCATATTCCGTGTCCAAAAATGCCGAGCGGCGCGATAGCGCTCCTCATATTCCGCGTTCACCAACCGAGCGCGCTGATTGTCAGCTTCGCAGCTCAGAGCGCTGGCACTTTTGGACACAAAATAGAAGAAGCGCGATCGCGCCGCTTGGCACTAAAACGGTTAATTAAAGGCAAACCGAAACGCGGACGATATCAGTTTCATATAGACATGTGGGGGTCCACCCCCACCGTAGTTTGAAGTTGGCTCGTCGCAGGTGTCCCCGTGGTTGGTGTTGCTACAAGCGACGTGAGGAAAAGGAAGGGAGGATGCGTTTCGTCCCGGGCCTGCTAGCGGACTCATCGGTAAGGCTTGCTTAGCAGGCCCTTGCCTCAGACACTGGGGATACTATTGCAAAGACGGGAAGTTGTATATATATGTAGGATCGGGGTGTGTGGATTGGCTAAAGTAACGTTGCTTTACTGCTTCTTAAAATACAATAAACTTATGCTTATATTATCGGCTACGAACTAAAGACTCGCTACGGGTACGCTCCACTTTTACTTGTTAGACGCTATCTTGAAGACCGTGAAGGACTGTCCTCGCCGGCGCCCTTGCACCCTTGCACCCTTATTTAAACCGTTCATCCTCCTCATTCATACCATTGCTGATGTTGTGGTCGTGATGGAGTTTAGAGAGAATCTTGATGTGGTCGTGATGGAGGTTTTACTGAGAATCTTCTTGCGAATGCCTTGTCGGTAGTTTTATAAGGATCGACTGTCTTCTCATTGGTTGGTATGATATTGGGGGTGTATGCTAACTTCAGCGTCTTTCGGTGGTGGTGGTTGTTTAAACATTTGGGTTCTGGCGCCTGTCGTCTAAGAGGATAATTTATCGGTCCTTGTCACGGTCTATCCCAGCGGCGGGTTAGACGACGCTGAGTATGTGCAAGTCGAGGGATGCTTACAATAGAGGCATAAAACAAGCCTCCACTTGACTTGGGACATTGCGGTCCTAGGGCCGCAACACCGTCAAACTCGAAGAAGAATTGGGAAAACTGTCCTCTAACCTCCTTGAAGTTGGGATTCATCTAATGGCGAAGGTGAGAACGATAGTCGCTACAACTTCAATAAATTCCCGTAACTCCCATAAGTTATTACATCTCCAGCTCGAGAACTGTTCCAAGAACGATGGATATGGGTAATTAGAACAGTCAAGGTGCACTTTCGGGGACTATCCGAGACTAGGCGTCAGGTTTTCTGGCGATAAGTGGAAGCCAGGTTGGGTCGCGGTGCGAAAGCGATTTTCAGTGGAACGTTGCGTCGGAATCGTTAGGTGGCGTGTGAAAAGTTTGCCCGTTATCTGTCCTGACCGTGGGTAGCAATTGTTTCGGCTGGAACGGAGTTAGCGTGGAACGGAGAACTAAGGAATCGAGGAGGAACGGGTAGACAGAGCGATCCGTTCTATTTCGGTTTATCGGCACGGGCGCGACTGGGTTTCAGAAGTTCTGTCAGAAGTTACTTCGAGAGTGAATCCAGCAGACTAGTTTGAAATCCTTCGCCGTTTCTTTCCGATCTGGCCACTGACGTAGGGTGCTCGTCAGTGATATAATGCTCTTCTAAATTATCCTATTGACGATTTATGCGTTTGTGTCGTAGGCGTAGTTACATACGTCGTGATCAAGGTCAGTTCAATGTTAGAACGATGCATATGTGTATATGAATTTTCTCAGTTTTTCCAGTTCTCGATGTTTGTGTCATTGGTACCGAAAGAGTTTTTCTTTTTAAGTGTAGGAATAATAAAATTGAAAATTCTAATCATAAACCCATAGGAATTGAAATGGCTATTGCAATTCAATAGATTCTGATTACTTCATTTATGTA
>NW_016909884.1:887130-897368 GCF_001483705.2 Eufriesea mexicana
GTGTTGAACTGCAAGGAGTTCTATAGTAGTAGACAGTCTCCTGCGCTGAGTGTTGGTGGGTCTCGATTGCTGATGTTGTGGTCGTGATGGAGTTTAGAGAGAATCTTGATGTGGTCGTGATGGAGGTTTTACTGAGAATCTTCTTGCGAATGCCTTGTCGGTAGTTTTATAAGGATCGACTGTCTTCTCATTGGTTGGTATGATATTGGGGGTGTATGCTAACTTCAGCGTCTTTCGGTGGTGGTGGTTGTTTAAACATTTGGGTTCTGGCGCCTGTCGTCTAAGAGGATAATTTATCGGTCCTTGTCACGGTCTATCCCAGCGGCGGGTTAGACGACGCTGAGTATGTGCAAGTCAAGGGATGCTTACAATAGAGGCATAAAACAAGCCTCCACTTGACTTGGGACATTGCGGTCCTAGGGCCGCAACACCGTCAAACTCGAAGAAGAATTGGGAAAACTGTCCTCTAACCTCCTTGAAGTTGGGATTCATCTAATGGCGAAGGTGAGAACGATAGTCGCTACAACTTCAATAAATTCCCGTAACTCCCATAAGTTATTACATCTCCAGCTCGAGAACTGTTCCAAGAACGATGGATATGGGTAATTAGAACAGTCAAGGTGCACTTTCGGGGACTATCCGAGACTAGGCGTCAGGTTTTCTGGCGATAAGTGGAAGCCAGGTTGGGTCGCGGTGCGAAAGCGATTTTCAGTGGAACGTTGCGTCGGAATCGTTAGGTGGCGTGTGAAAAGTTTGCCCGTTATCTGTCCTGACCGTGGGTAGCAATTGTTTCGGCTGGAACGGAGTTAGCGTGGAACGGAGAACTAAGGAATCGAGGAGGAACGGGTAGACAGAGCGATCCGTTCTATTTCGGTTTATCGGCACGGGCGCGACTGGGTTTCAGAAGTTCTGTCAGAAGTTACTTCGAGAGTGAATCCAGCAGACTAGTTTGAAATCCTTCGCCGTTTCTTTCCGATCTGGCCACTGACGTAGGGTGCTCGTCAGTGATATAATGCTCTTCTAAATTATCCTATTGACGATTTATGCGTTTGTGTCGTAGGCGTAGTTACATACGTCGTGATCAAGGTCAGTTCAATGTTAGAACGATGCATATGTGTATATGAATTTTCTCAGTTTTTCCAGTTCTCGATGTTTGTGTCATTGGTACCGAAAGAGTTTTTCTTTTTAAGTGTAGGAATAATAAAATTGAAAATTCTAATCATAAACCCATAGGAATTGAAATGGCTATTGCAATTCAATAGATTCTGATTACTTCATTTATGTACAAAAATTAGCTCGCCACGATATTAGTCGAAAATGTCAATAAAATTGAAAATTGTAATCAGAAACCTGTAGGAATTGAAATGGCTATAGCAATCCAATTGCAATTCAATTTTGTAAATTGAAGTCAATCAGGGGATGATTCTTTAATTTTTATTTTGGCTTTACTTGTGGACAAATATCCCAAATTGTCTTCTATTTGTGAGAATAATTTATTGGTAACCTAAAATTAATTAGAGGATGATTCTTTAATTTTTCTCTTGGTTTTTCTTATAGAGAAATGTCCCAAATCTTATTTTATTTGTAAGATAAATTTATCGGTAATTGAAAATTAATTAGAGAATGATTCTTTAATATTTTTCTTTCTTTTGGTTTCGAAAGTCAATTCTCTGTGAGAACTTTTTTCAGTTTTTCCACTTCTCAGTGTTTATGTTATAGATATTGACCGAATTTATTTTTATTTTATGTGCGTAAGAATAATTTACTGCTAATTCGAAATTAATTCGAGGATGCTCTTTTAATTTTTCTTTAAATTTTCCTTGTAGAGAAATGTCCCAAATTGTCTTTTATTTATATTAATAATTTATCGATAGCTCAAAATAAACTAAAAAATGATCCTTTAATATCTTTTTTGGCCTTCTTCGCAGGAAAATGTCACAAATTTTATTTTATTCGTAAGAATAATTTATTGGTAACACGAAATTAATTAGAGAATGGTCCTCCAATTTTTCTTTTGGCTTTCCTCGCAGAAAAATGTCCCAAATTTTATTTTATTCGTAAGACAAATTTATCGGCAACTGAAAATTAATTGGAGAATAATTCTTTAATATTTTTTCTCGATTTCCAAAACAGAAAAATTTCTTAAATTTTAAAACAAAGCAGAGGAAAATTGACAAAAGAACATGTACGCGATGTTAGTACTTACACTCCGTGCCGCACTTGGCGCTGGCGTGCATACGCCATTTTTCGTTCAACCCATAACCTATATCCGCTGCGAAGATACAGATAGAATTTTCCTAAAAGAATGATCGTCAAATCGTTAAAACAAAACTTACCCCACGTTTCTATAACGCGCCATAAATTTCTCTCTCTTCCCTCCGCAATCAAGATTTTTATTCGACATATATCTTAAAGCACACGTCAGAACCAAAACTACTATCACCAATTCGCAAACCACTATCAGCCATACCTCAGAATGAAAAACTTGCTTCGAAATCGTTCTCATCCCTCACTGATTCACTCGCCAACACCCTGTCTGCCTCTAAACGTCTCGTATCACTGTTCCAGTAGTCGAAATAACCCGATACTCGTACTTTTAAGCCCGATTGATTTTACGACCGCGCTATATCACTCTTCCCCGCTATAATTCCTATTTCCATGAAGCAAATTCGATACGCGTCCCCATCGAGTGCAGCAGAACGAGGGGAAAAAGGTAGAAAGCGATAGGAGCTTGCGGGATCGATGTAACGACGTATAATTCACGACGACGATGTACACCGGCGAGAAAGGCGCGGTGTTTTTTAAAGGCATGATTTAATGCATCGATGCGCGAGGACGATCGTATTTCTGCGGCACAGCCTGTCCCCGAATTAAAGACACACCGTTTCGCTTTATTCCGGACAAAAGACATATCTCAACGCGGTCGCGCAGCGTCACACCGTCCCTATGAAAGCTGTCGTGCCGCGTGTTTTATTACGGTATATCTTTCCGGCCGGTGCAATAATTCTTGCGCGAATTTGTACGCCCGATCATCCCTCGGGAGTCGCGTTTCCAGCGAAATGTCCTCCCGTCCGCGACGTCCGGACGTCATACGATCCGGACTTATTGCCCCGTGGCTAATCTTTCTTCTCACGGAACGACGTCGTCGCGGTAAATCTGCGAGTCACTTTGGGCCCCGGAGGAGTTCCGCGACTCTTCGGATTAAATTTCAACGGATTCGGGACTTAATCGAGATGTTGACGAGGGTTGGATGCACGAAAAGCTTGGGAGGGGAAGTACGGAGAGATTGATTTAAGAGTCTAATTGACGCGGTCAGATCTCGTCGTTGCGAAATCGTGAAGTCGGGAATTTGAAAATTTCGACCGACGATGGAGAAAATTACATTTCAAGATCGCCATAATAAACTTCGTCGATCCAAAATTTGCCCATTGCAATAAAAAAGAAGATTACAATATTGAGAATTCGAAACGATCGGGGAAAAGAAGATCGAAACAGCGAAAATTAGATTTCAACGTCGTCATATTAAACTTCGTCGATCCATAATCGTCCATTAATAAAAAAAGATCATAAAATCGAAAACTCGAAACGATGTAAGAAAAATAGATCGAAGCGTGAAAATCACATTTCAACATCGCCATATTAACCCTTTGCACTCGACGACTTTTTCGTTACAGAAAAATAGTAATTCGAAGACTATCTGTCATAGAGTCGAGAATATTTTTAAAATGGTAAATGAGAAATCATATGCAAATTAAGAATTAATAGAATTATTTTTCTTCGACATTCCACACATTGTTAGGTAATTTTAAATGCGATATATTAATTAACGTCGATCTTTAGAATTTGATTAAATGGTGACTGAGAGTCACCTCTCGAGTGCAAAAGGTTAAACTTCATCGATCCAAAATCATTAAAAAAAAAAAAAAAAAAAAAAAAAAAAAAAAAAAAAATCGGGGAAAAGAAGATCGAAACAGCGAAAATTAGATTTCAACGTCGTCATATTAAACTTCGTCGATCCATAATCGTCCATTAATAAAAAAAGATCATAAAATCGAAAACTCGAAACGATGTAAGAAAAATAGGTCGAAGCGTGAAAATCACATTTCAACATCGTCGTAATAAACTTCGTCGATCCATAATCGTCCATTAATAAAAAAAGATCATAAAATCGAAAACTCGAAACGATGTAAGAAAAATAGGTCGAAGCGTGAAAATCACATTTCAACATCGTCGTAATAAACTTCGTCGTTCCATAATCGTCCATTAATAAAAAAAGATCATAAAATCAAAAACTCGAAACGATGTAAGAAAAATAGATCGAAACAACGGAAATCACATTTCAACATCGTCATATTGAATTTCATCGATCCAAAATCATCTATTAAAAAAAGAAAAAAAAAGATAGGATCAAGTTCAAAAAATCAAGGATTCTATCCAAAGACCGATCAAAGATCGCGAGCTCCAGTTCGATCGTGAAAATCGAAGAAATCGTCTCGTACCGTCCGATTCATAAAGATCTACACTGACGGCGAAACTACAGGGTGCAACTTTAATTGGCGGCATTACGTATGATATTGTGTATACAACTATTTCAACGAGTCAAAAGGAAATGGGAACACGTACGCTCGTATACGGAACTGTAAAACCTGCGCACAGTGGAAATGTACGATGGCGAAAGGATTTTTATTTCCGTGGTCGCTATCGACGTCAGTGGAACGTACATTACTGCAGCCCCGTCTCCTAAATACGGCTTTCTAAGTGGTCGTCGTTCCAGCTGCTCTTTTTCAGCGACACGGTTAACTGACCGAAATCAACCGTTTGAATCAAATATTCGAGCAGAATTCGATGGCCGCGGCCAGGGTAGCGATTCGTCTCGATTAACCGAATCCACCCTAGTTTCCACCGAGGACACGAGTACCCTTGCTCTCCGTTAGCTCTCCGAGCTAATCGAGATCGATCCACCGGAGCCGGCGAATTTTTCAACCGGTGAAATTGAAATTTATCCCGACAACCATCCGTGTTTTCGTCCCTGATTTATACTCTCGTCCCTGTAGGGGTGGAACTAAGGGGGTGAATTAAGTCGAAACTTCCTGTGAGAGATCTCCCCCTTTCATTGTACCAACTCTCTTGCCCTGTCCTCGCGTCCTCGACTTCGATCCCTCCACTGTTTCATTCACGCTTCGCCGTTCTTCCATCGACTTTCAATTTGCTTAATTTTGGTAAAGTACGGTGTTAAAATATTGATTTCCTTTTAATTTTGAGCGTGATGGACGTGGTGGGTGTCTATGATCGCTGGGAAAATCGATAATAAAAGAATTTAGGAATTTCTTACCGATTTTTTGGCACAATTAGATCGGTGTGAAGGGGAAACTAACGTGGTAATTCCAGTTTTGTGAAAAATTTCTTTTACCCAGTGTTAATACGATTTTATTTAACCATTTGCATTCCTGTAGAGTTACTAAAATTGCCTACTATTAATTTACTCAATTTTGGTGAAGTACAGTGCTAAAATATTAATTTCTTTTTAATTTTGACTGTGATGGACGTGAAGGGTGTCAATGATCACTAAGAGTATCGGTAATAAAAATATTCGGGAATTTCTTACCGATTTTTTGGTACAATTTGATCGGTGTGAAGTGGAGACAAACGTGGTAATTCCAGTTTTGTGGAAAATTTCTTTTACCCAGTGTTAATACGATTTTATTTAATCACTTGCATTCCTGTAGAGTTACTAAAATTGCCTACTATTAATTTACTCAATTTTGATAAAGTACAGTGCTAAAATATTAATTTCTTTTTAATTTTGACCGTGATGGACGTGATGGGTGTCTATGATCGCTGAGAAAATCGATAATAAAAGAATTTAAGAATTTCTTACCGATTTTTTGGCACAATTAGATCGGTGTAAAGAGAAGGCAAACGTGATGATCCCATTTTTGTGAAAAATTTCATTTTCCCATTGTTAACAGGATTTTATTTAACCACTAGCATTCCTATGTACTTATTAAAATTGCCTACTATTAATTTATTCAATTTTGGTAAAGTACAGTGCTAAAATATTAATTTCTTTTTAATTTTGATTGTGATGGACGTAATGGGTGTCAATGATCACTAAGAGTATCGGTAATAAAAATATTCGGGTATTTCTTACCGATTTTTTGGTACAATTCGATCGGTGTGAAGGGGGGACAAACGTGGCGATTCCATTTTTGTGAAAAATTTCTTTTATCCAGTCTTAATACGATTTTATTTAATCTCTTGCACTCCTATATACTTACTAAATTTGCCTGCTATTAATTTACTCAATTTTGGTAAAGTACGTTGTCAAAATATTGATTTCTTTTTAATTATTATTGCGTTGGATGTGATGAGTGTCAATTATCGCTGAGAGAATCGGTAATAAAAATATTCGGGAATATTTACCAATTGTTTGATATAATTCGATCCCTGTAAAGAGGATTAAAAGGTTAATTTTGTTTACCGAGAGCGATCTCGAATTTGGAGGGGTTCCTCTGCAGTGTCCACCAGGGACGTCCGAATTTTTCCACTTAGGGGGAAGCGATATACGACAAATCGTTGCGCAGAAAAGTTTCGGCAGTTTGGAGTGCGACGAAACGATGGACACATTTATTTCCTTGTCTCCATCGGTCTTGCTTCTCTTTGGGAATTGGCAGACCTGTATAATTCAGGATGCTGTACAAAATGCATGAAATGATTCTTCAAAATAAATACACAGGTATATACACTATATTATATCTATTATCTCTTTGCGGCAGAGAATTTCTAATAATAAAAGAAACCCATACTGCATAGAAATTTTATTGCATTTTAAATGAAACAAAATTGGTGTAGAACTAATTTTTATAAAAATTAACTTACTTTCATGTAGGATTTTTGGCTATATTAATAATTAATTCTCCATTTCCATTTCCATTTCAGATTACATTCTGAGTATATTCCATAACAGATTATATGTACAACAATTTTTCCCCCATTTTGCGGAATATTTTAAGCAGATAAAATCAACGATCGATCTGATTGAATATTCAATGCTTTCTCGTTGTTTTAAATCAACCGTTCGTAAAATAAAAAGTAGGGATTTATTTTACGTATAAAGACCGTTTTCGCACTGCAATTGAAAAATTTCAGAAAACGGAGTTAATTATTTCGTCCTGTGTACAGCTCAATTATAACTTTGTAACGGTGCAAGCTGCGACAAAACTGCTTGCGTATAAAATATTTAATTTCCCGTGCTCTATTACCCTGGCATGAAAAATAATTGCGAAGAAAAATTATATTCGAAGCGAGGAAAACGCTGAAAGTTCAACGCTTAATTTCACTGCCTTGAAAAGATTTTTCCTTGCATAGAAGAATTTCTGCGCGTACAACTCATTATGCTCTGCGCACGCGCGAATACACCTTTATGCAAATAAAAGATATGCAAATAAAAGATATGCAAATAAACTAACAGAATTTTCTTCGTTGGTCATATACCAATATTCTTTTTATCTATTGTAGAAAGACTTATGGTGTGTCGTTGGACCTTGTTGGATATTTTACTGTCAGACACAGGGAGTGGTTCTACATTCGATATCTCGACCGGTCGTTTTGTTGGACTTTGCTCTTCGTTTAGATAAGTGTGGTACAAGTTGCCGCGAGTGATTCATGGATCCCAGTTTCACGAAGAGGCTGCGTACCTCTTGGCAAGCGGGAGACGTCGTTCAACTTCCAGTCAACAATTCGGGATCGGTTTAGCAGCCCTTACGGCAGATCGAGTGACAGAAATATGGCCGCCCTCGACCCTTTGCTCTCGAGCAAAGTTTGTTTTTATACTTTGAACTTAAGTAACGAGGCAGTAACTAGATTAGAAGTAACTACACGTGAAATATTGAAATGATATACACGTGATTTTCCTGTTCCATTTTAGCATTAAAGGTATCATCGAGTTTAGAGGAATTGTAAGGAAAGCTTCGAATTGCTATATCTTTTGCGAGGTATCAGGGATGCATAACTGGCGTGGGTTAAAATTCTAATTAAAATATAAGAAAGACATAAGGGAACGTAAAGGATATAAGAAACAACGAGGTCGAACGCTCTTCGACCTACAACACTGTTCAACGCAAGTTTTAATCTATAATATTCATTTGATAATTGTTGTGGAGATTATCTTCCTGAAATCTAATTCGTAATTGGAAATTTTGAAAGGAAACCTTAAAAGGAACTTTGAAAATTTCTAATAGGTAGGGAATATAAGGATAACATAATATGAAAGGAGGTATTACGTGGACAATACTTTACCTGCTTTGCAGTACATTTTAATTATTTTACTTACCTTATACTTAACTTTTCTTATTTAGCTTAATTCCTCTTCATTTGAATATTATCTAAACAGATATTGCCCACTCTTTATTTTCAAAGTTCAGAGGAAACTGAAAATTTACAAGAGATGGTACAAATCTTAAACTTTGTGCGTAGCTCTTAGCTTGGTATCGTTTTCCAAAGATAAATCTTAGAAAAACGATACCAATTACCAGGTCTCACCACGAGGAGGTGACTACGCATCGAGACCCGACATGCGCCCTAGTGGCGCAACCTGCTGGCGCTACCTGTATCAAAGGTACCCTAATCTAACTTGGAGCGAATTAAGTTAAAATGACTCTACTGACACTTTATTATATTTCGTGTCTTACAAAAGGGGTTTCGGTTCGGTATACTGAAACTCTACTGTCGCAACGCTAAGATATTTTCAAGTTCCCATAAAAATAGGGAATGAAATATCAAACACGCGAGCAAATAGAAAATCGCGACGCGCCCGAACGAGTTCGCGATTATTCGAAAGACCGACTAGCCTAGGCGATGTACTCCCGTGTACAGAGATAACTTCATACCTCGGCACCCTCCCGATCGGGCCTAGCTCAATTCCAGTCACTGTCGCACTCGCCAAGACTTACACGTGGACCAAGGATAGTCCCTGAACCAATGAAACTTCTAGTGTCAACGCGAGGGCCCTGCTGGGCGGTTGCCGGCCAAGACAGACACTTCGCATCCCAGCCACACGGGGTAGAACTTAATCATCCCTGTGGTCTAACCGTAGATGGTACTAGTCCGTCAGCCAGCATGTGCCCGAGCCCCAGTCGCGTACGACTTAGGCAGCGGACCGCCCCGTCGAGGTCAGAAGACGCACTGATCCGAGGGGGTCACCCTGGAACCCGATGCATGACGAGATTGACAGTGACTGGAAATGAGTGTCGGAGACGAGTCGTGAGGATGACTTACGAAGCATGTACTTATCGAGTACACGAGAGCACGTCGCGTAGGCTAGTCGGTACTTACGAACGATCGCGATTATCGCGAGAACAATTATGTTCTATTTGCTAAACGAGGGGGATAAGAAAATGATAGAGAATTTATAAATTTCGCTCCAAATTAGGTAGCTTACCTTTGTACAGATAGCGCGCACATGATACTTAGTCTATGGATCTATCTTATGATTACTTAAAAGTAAACGCACGCATCGTTCATTGATGTGTCGCAAACAGAATCTTGAGAAACCTAAAAGCTAAAACAGAATATATTATTGTTAATATGTAGCTGAAAGGAAAGGGATTAGTACGAGGAAACCATCAAGGATAATAACCAAATGGAACGAGCAAGCCAACGACGAGACCTGAGCAACATAACTACGAGACAGAAACATTCCAACGGTGAGATATAAACATACCAACGAGGAAGCGCTCGAGTATTATACGAAATACTCGAACGCTCTAACGAAAACAAATCGAACGGAAGTCGTAAAATTTGTGAAAGGAAAGATTTAGCCAACGATGAGACATAAGTAAACCAACGACGAAGCATTCGAATATTATACGAAATACTCGAATGCTGAAACAAAGACACATAGAATGAAAAAAATAAAATCTGCAAGAAGAAATTATTGTTAAATTATTTAAGAGAGTGGACAATGGCCACTGAATAGCCATTGATCTAGCCAACGATGATATACAATACAAATAAACCAACGACGAAGCATTCGAATATTGTACAGAATAATCGAATGTACAAACAATGAAATATAGAATAAAAGAAATAGAATCTGAAAGAAGAAAGATAATTAAAACCTGAAACAAAAAAATAATTAGTACCTGAAAGAAGAAATTATTGTTAAATTATTTAAGAGAATGGACAATGGCCACTGAATAGCCATTGATCTAGCCAACGATGATATACAAATAAACCAA
>NW_016909884.1:897393-937372 GCF_001483705.2 Eufriesea mexicana
CTAGAATAAAAGAAATAGAATCTGAAAGAAGAAATAATTAAAACCTGAAACAGAAAGAAAGAATATTAACGCGGACCTTCCGAAGTCGAACCGACAACTGGCTCGAGCCTGCACGCGGGCCCCTTATATAGCGGCGGCCGGCCGAAGATCCGCGAAAATTTCCGAAATTTACCGATTCCTTTAAAAATTACTTTTCTGCTTTAATAACTAATAATTTATTAACTTTTTTCACTTTTATCGTTAATATACGTTGCGAACTATTTATTATCAGGGATTTTAATTTCTTATTAAGAATAAATTTATTAATTTATTAACTTTTTGTAAGCTCCGAATATATTTTAACACAACTACGTCGTTTCTTTAAGTAGTAGGTAATAATTTATTGACTTTTTTGACTTTTGTCGTTAATATGCGACACAAACTATTTGTTGTCAACAATTTTAATTTGCTATTAACAATAAATTTATTAATTTTTTAGCTTTTTGTAAGTTACGAATACATTTTAACGCAAATACGTAGTTTGTTTAAGTAGTAGCTAATAATTTATTAACTTTTTTTACTTTTATCGTTAATATACGTTGCAAAATATTTGTCATTAACAATCAGTGTAGCAATTTATTAACTTTTTCCTAATTATAGATACATTTTCACGCAAGCACGTTATATGTACTAGTAATAGCTTATAATTTAGTAATTTTTCCACTTGTTTTATAAAATTACCTTCTAATCAATTTGTTATTAGAAATAAGTGTAATTACTTTTACACTTTTGCAAATTATAGGTACATTTAAACATTAGTATGATATTGTTCAAGTAATGACCAATGAATTAATTCTTTTCTTGTATTATAAATTTACGTTATGAACAATTTATTATTAATAAGAAATTGGATTATTTATACATGTTTATGAACTATTACTGTATTTGAATGACGTCATTGCTAAGAATTCCGTCCACTTACCTCTCGCAGCCTCAAGAATCGTCAAACGTTTAACTGAAACATCGAAAATTTACAAAAGATAGGAAATATCTTAAACTTTGTGCGTAGCTCTTAGCTTGGTATCGTTTTCCAAAAATTATTCTTTGGAAAACGATACCAATTACCAGGTCTCACCACGAGGAGGTGGCTACGCATCGAGACCCAACATGCGCCGTAGTGGCGCAACCTACTGGTACTATCCGTATCAAAGATACCCTAGCCTAACTTGGAGCGAATTAAGTTAAAGCGAATCTACAGACACTTTATTAAAGACACTTTAGTTCGCGATTATTCGAAAGACCGACTAGCCTACGAGACGTACTCTCGTGTACAAGACACCTCCATGCCTCGGCACCCTCCCGATCGAACCTAGCCCACCCAGCCACCACAGACCCTGCCATGACTTACTCGCGAACGAGAGCGATCGACGAACCAGCGAAACACCCAAAATCAAGCCGAGGGTCCCTAGCGAGGCCCTGTAGCCGGTCACGCAGGCCCCTGCCACATGGGGGAGAAATTAATCATCCCATGGGGTCTGACCGCAGGCCCATATGCAATGTCACGGCTACAGGGCCCATACCCCGGTCGTGCACGCGCTGGTGCCCAGGACGACTAAGGCCGACAGACCCTCGCATTGATTCCAGGTGAGTGCCAGCCCGCCGACCACCCTAGAACCGACGCGTGACAAGGGTGGCAGTGGCGAGGGTGAGTGTCGGAACGAATCGTTTGGATGACTTATGAAACATGGAGTTATCGAGCACACGAGAGTACGTCGCGCAGGCTAGTCGGTACTTAGGAACAATCGCGATTATCGCGAGAACAATTATGTTCTATTTGGTAAACGGGGGAGATAAGAAGAAGATAGAAAATTGATATATTTCGCTCCAAATTAGGTGGCGTACCTTCGTACAGATAGCACGCACATGGAACTTAGTCTAGGCATCTATCTTAAAACTACTTATAACTACTTAGGTCTAACGCACGCATCCTGCGTCGTCCATTGATATGTATCAAATGAAGTCTTGAGAAACCTAAAAGCTAAAACAGAATATATTATTGTTAATATGAACCTGAAACGGATTAGTACGAGAAAACAAAACGAAAGTAAAAGGAACGGAAACCATGAAGGTTAATAACCAAGTGGAACGAGCAACACAACGATGAGACAGAAACAATCCAACGATGAGATATAAAGAAATGAACGACGAGGCGTTCGAGCATTGTACGAAATACTATTAAAATTTATGAGTGGAAAGTTAACTAAAACCTGTAAGGAAAATTAATTAGAACCTGAAAGAAAATGTTATTGTTAAATTATTTGAGGAAGTGGACAATGGCTACTGAATAGCTATTGATCTAGCTAACGATGAGAAATAAAGAAACCAACGACGAGAAACTCGAATATTGTACGAAATATTCGAATTTTCGAACAAAGATAACATGTGAAATGAAAGAAAAATAATTAAAACCTGAAAAGAATAAAAAATAATTAAATTCTGAAAGAAGAAAATAATTAATAGCTGAAAATAAAAAAAATGATTAGTAAATTATTTAATAGGGTGGGGTGTGGTTGGGGTGGCTAGTCCCAACCACATTTCGGACCCACCACCCCTTCCGCGTACTTAGAAATTTAGATGTGTCACTTCCGAAGTCAAACCGACAAATGGTTTGTGCAGCGGAGCGGTCCTCCTTATATAGCCGCCGATCGACCACCCTCCCCACCCCAATCGAAAATTTCCGAACTTTATCGATTCCATTAATTATTATTTTTCCGCCTTAATAGCCAAAAATTTATCAATTTTTTTATTGTTATGATAAATATACGTTGCGAACAATTTGTTATTAACAATATTAATTTGTTATTAACAATAAGTGTAATTATTTATAAACTTTTTGCAAAATTACAGATGCATTTTAACATAATTACACTATAAATTCAAGTAATAGCCAATAATTTATTAATTTATTTTCCGTTATTATAATTTTACATTAAAAACAATTATTATTAAAAACTTTTTGCAAATTATAGGTACATTTCAGCACTTATACATTATAAATTCAAGGAATATCTTATAATTTATTAATTTCTCCACTTTTATTATAAATTTACGTAGTGCACAATTTGTTATTAATAATAAATTACATAATTTATGCATTTTCTATAACCTAAAACTGCATTTCCATCTCCAATAGGACAAATTTCTATGATACGTATGTATGTGAAAATATTCGTTTGATTCGTTAGACCAATCTTCATGAAGATCATCAAGTATTAATTCTTTGCACTCGAGAGATGATCTTCAGTCACCATTTCATAAAATTTTTGAAATACGGTAATTTGGAAATGCTAATAATTTGGAAATCAAATAATTCTACAATTCTATTATTATACAATTCTTTATTTACTGCTCAAAAATATATGGTCAGTCTTTTAGCAGAGAATCTTTGAGTTTCTGCTCTTCTGTAGCCAAAAAATCGTCGAGTGCAGAATAGATCCATCGAGTCAACGTTCCAAAAGGATATCGTTCATTAAAAGCTTAATCGACTCACGCAAAGCTCGCGCGAGTACCGATTTTTCGTCGCGATCGCGTGCGCTAAAATCTCGCAGGAAATTCGTCGGGCGTCGATCCTTCGAGCGTGGAAACGTGAAAATTTGGAGCGTGCCGGCGCCCGGAATAATTCGCTGCTGCTATTGCGTTATTTGGCATTATGCCTTGGCCCAGGTTCTGCGAACTCGAACGCAGGCGAAGGCGATCTTAGCAAATCATTCGCGATATTAACGCTCCGCCACGGGAATTAATTCCAAGCTAAGTGTTGTACCGCAAGACAGTTATGATGCACCGCGGTGAAGTATGCGCGAAACTTGGCCGAACTTGTTCATCGAACCCCGTGTGTAACATGGCCCTTTGATAAAGTCGAATCCGGCAATGGTATCCGGGAAGATGTTCACTCTCTGTGAGTCGAATTCTTTTCTTAAACATAAACAAATTTTTGAACCGTAGAAATTATAAACCTATATATGCAGGAATTTTACTTTATTGGCTCGTTTTTCCTACAAATTAACCCTTTGCACTCGGCGAGCTTTTCGTTATAGAAACATAGTAATTCGAAGACTTTCTGCCATAAAATCGACGATATTTTCAAAACGGTAAATAAGAAGCGCAAATTAATTATTTTCATAAAGGCAAGAATACGGCTGAGGCTCACAAAGAGATACGAGAAGTTTATGGTGTTGATTGTTTAACAGAACTCACGTGTCAGAATTGGTTTAAAAAATTTCGTTCTGAAGATTTTTCACTGAAAGATACCCACAACGTTCTGGTCGACCTTCTGAGATTTACGCACTTGGTTAAGTTTTTTGCAGATAAGGACCAGAAATTTTATAAGCGCGTGATCATGAAGTTACCAGAAAGATGGCAAAAGGTCATCGAATAGAATGGAAGATATTTGACCGATTAAAGTTCATTTACTGTATAGAAAAAATTGAGTTTTGTTTCACACTAGAAAACCGAAAGTACTTTCTTGCCAACCCAATACAACCCCCTACAATTATTCGTGTTATCAATCGAATCAATCGAAGGAAACTGCCTGAAGCAGAGTAAACCTGCTTCGAAGCTCGCGTTCTCGTTTTTCTCGAACAATCTCCTTCCATCTGCCATTTTGACGTGCATCTCAGTCTACGGGTTCCTCGACGACGCAGCCCGATCTTTGTCCAGAGGAGACAGGTCTGATGTGCAGCGAAGTGTCCCAAATACCCAGCTCGATTCATTGGTCCGCGATGCTGCAGAAATAACTGTCTGGTCCTCGTGGAGGAAGAAGCAGAGAAGCCAGAAGGAGGCAGCGAGGACAGCGAGGAGAACGCTGATAATTTGCAGGCAACGGAGATTCCGTCGACTGTATCAGCGATGAGTCGCATTTCCATGAACTCAACCGATGGAAGAAACACGAATTCCACAAGGGGAAACGACGATCTTCCGGACTACGTGGAAGCGAGAGGTCTTCCGCTCGGTTTCGCTGTATGAATCGGTAAACGAAGAGCAGTCTGCGGCGAGTCTCGACGAGGACGGGGAACAATCTCGTGGAGGGTCCGATGCGAATGGGGTGGAAGGAAATATGGGCACTAGGGAGATCGATGACGCGAGACGTCCGGCAGGATTCCAAGGAAAATCTATTTTCTCGAAAATCGCGGCGACGAAGCGCAGGAATTGTCGCCCTTCTGCACCGGCCGAGCAGTCGTTGACCGTTTTCACTGAGGATGCTGACTGAAAACGACCCTTCGAATAGTATCCATAATAACTGGGTGAATATTCTATTTTAGGGGATGGAATGGGATACTGTGGGAGGGAATAGTGTAATTTAGAATTTATTCTAGGTCCCATTGATTATTGACTGGTTTCACTTCGGTTTCCGAATGAAAACAACTTTCTGTTCCTCGTCCATATTAATCGCATCAATGTTTCTATTTTCTTTTTTTATTTTTTTATTTTGAGGAAAGATAGCGATATAATTTAGAATTTATTCCGGGTCGCACTGGTCATTGACTGGTTTCACTTCGGTTTCTGAATGGAAACATGTTCTGTTCCTCGTCCATATTAATCGCATCAATGTTTCTATTTTCTTTTTTTATTTTTTAATTTTGAGGAAAGATAGCGATGTAATTTAGAATTTATTCCGGGTCGCACTGGTCATTGACTGGTTTCACTTCGGTTTCCGACTGAAAACATGTTCTGTTCCTCGTCCATATTAATCGCATCAATGTTTCTATTTTCTTTTTTTATTTTTTTATTTTGAGGAAAGATAGCGATATAATTTAGAATTTATTCCGGGTCGCACTGGTCATTGACTGGTTTCACTTCGGTTTCCGAATGGAAACATGTTCTGTTCCTCGTCCATATTAATCGCATCAATGTTTCTATTTTCTTTTTTTATTTTTTAATTTTGAGGAAAGATAGCGATGTAATTTAGAATTTATTCCGGGTCGCACTGGTCATTGACTGGTTTCACTTCGGTTTCTGAATGGAAACATGTTCTGTTCCTCGTCCATATTAATCGCATCAATGTTTCTATTTTCTTTTTTTATTTTTTAATTTTGAGGAAAGATAGCGATGTAATTTAGAATTTATTCCGGGTCGCACTGGTCATTGACTGGTTTCACTTTGGTTGCCACTGGATGAAAACAAGCTTCTAATCCTAATTCCTATTTATTATACCAATATTCTTGCTTTTTGTTTTTAATTTTTTAATTCTGAGGGAAGAAAGCTGTGTAATTTAGAATTTATTTTAGGACGTGTTGATTATTGACTGGTTTCACTTCGGTTTCCGAATGAAAACATGTTCTGTTCCTCGTCCATATTAATTGCATCAATGTTTATATTTTCTTTTATTATTTTTTAATTTTGAAGAAAGATAGCGATGTAATTTAGAATTTATTCCGGGTCGCACTGGTCATTGACTGGTTTCACTTCGGTTTTCGAGTGACAACCACCCTCTGTTCCTCATCCATATTAATTACACCAGTATTCCTGTTTTTTGTTTTTAATTTTTTAATTCTGAGGGAAGAAAGCTGTGTAATTTAGAATTTATTTTAGGACGTGTTGATCATTGACCAACTTCACTTGGGTTTCCGAATGAACACCTTTTACTACTTATTTATATTAATTACACCAGTATTCCTGTTTTTTGTTTTTAATTTTTTAATTTTGAGGAAAGAAAGAAATTTAATTTGGAATTTATTCTAGGTCGCATTGGTCATTGACTGGTTTCACTTTGGTTGCCACTGGATGAAAACAAGCTTCTAATCTTCATCCCTATTGATTATACCAATATTTTTGCTTTTTGTTTTTAATTTTTTAATTCTGAGGAAAGAAAGCTGTGTAATTTAGAATTTATTTTAGGACGTATTGATCATTGACCAACTTCACTTGGGTTTCCGAATGAAAACCTTTTACTACTTATTTATATTAATTACACCAGTATTCCTGCTTTTTGTTTTTAATTTTTTAATTTTGAGGAAAGAAAGAAATTTAATTTGGAATTTATTCTAGGTCGCATTGGTGATTGACTGGTTTCACTTCGGTTTTCGAGTGACAACCACCTTCTGTTCCTCATCCATATTAATGACACCAATGTTCCTATTTTTTTCTTTTTTTATATTTTAATTTTGAGGAAAAATAGCGATGTAATTTAGAATTTATTCCAGGTCGCACTGGTCATTGACTGATTTCACTTCGGTTGCCACTGTATGAAGACAACCTTCTACTCCTCATCCATATTAATTACTCCAGTATTCCTGCTTGTTGTTTTTAATTTTTTAATTCCGAGGGAAGAAAGAAGTTTAATTTAGAATTTCTTCCACGTCGCGCTGTTCATTGACCGTTTCACTTCGGTTCCCGAATGAAAGCAATCTTTCATTCCTCATTCATATTAATTACACCAATGCTTCTATTCCTATACCTTTCTCTCTCACCCCAAAACTACACTCCCCTAGTAACAGCTACTATTTCGGTTAATTAATTCAGCGAAAGTTGGAAACAGATCGCGGTGTGGCCAGGTGACCAAGAAATTTGCACGCGGTCGGATAGGGGTTGCATCGAGCGCGTTCCTATTGTTGCCAATCGAATCGCGGCTGGCAAATTCGATTGAAAATGCGCGGATATCTCGCGGGACGACGTCTCCTCGCGCAGATGAAACGAGCCTGGCGAATCGTGCGCCTCGTTATCTGAAATTTAATTCACTTAATTGATACATCCGCGACGCTGGCCATCGAACGACGCGCACTGCGGAACGAGTTCCCCTGGAAAATGCGTCACGGCCGGCGCATTATACGGCAAAACAAATTTAACCCCCGGTCCGTTTCAGCCGGACTGCGAGATAAACTTTCCATCCCCTTTTTTTCCCTTGCACTGCAATTAAACAAGGGACAGGCGAAACGAAATTGCTTGAACTGGGTGGCGGCTTAAATGAAGCACGACCTGGCCAGAGCTCCTCCGCGAAAACTTAAAAAGATGTTTCTCTTTTGCTGAGCAGTTACTCTGAAAAATACCAGATGACTGGCCGATTGTAACCGGTTAGACAAGCTGCTTTAATTAACCCGCTATGGTCCCAAGAATCACTGCGAATTAGCGACTCTCGTGATGTAGAGTCCTTGACTCCCTCTTGGAGTAATTTGCAAGCTCCTTTGGACTGTGTTTGGAGGACGGACCAGTGATTTTGGGGAAGAATTGGAGGTTATGGTTTATTATTGAAAGACTATATCACGATGGTATCGATTTGCTTAGGCTAAAATCTATAAACGTGTAATTATTATTAATGGTGTCTTGGTATGGTAATCAGTGATTTTTGGGAAGAATTGGGGGTTATGATTTATTATTGAAAGACTATACCACGATGGTATCGATTTGCTTAAGCTAAAATCTATAAACGTGTAATTATTATTAATGGTGTCTTGGTATGATAATCAGTGATTTTTGGGAAGAATTGGAGATTATGGTTTATTATTGAAAGACTATACCACGATGGTATCGATTTGCTTAGGTTAAAATCTATAAACGTGTAATTATTATTAATAGTGTCTTGGTATGGTAATCAGTGATTTTTGGGAAGAATTGGGGGTTATGGTTTATTATTGAAAGTATACTATATCACGGTGGTATCGATTTGGTTAGGCTAAGATCTATAAACGTGTAATTATTATTAATAGTATATTGCTATGGTAACCAGTGATTTTTGGGAAGAATTGGAGATTATGGTTTATTATTGAAAGACTATACCACGATGGTATCGATTTGCTTAGGTTAAAATCTATAAACGTGTAATTATTATTAATAGTGTCTTGGTATGGTAATCAGTGATTTTTGGGAAGAATTGGGGGTTATGGTTTATTATTGAAAGTATACTATATCACGGTGGTATCGATTTGGTTAGGCTAAGATCTATAAACGTGTAATTATTATTAATGATGTGGTAATGGTATGGTAATGGTGAATAGATTAGTGATGGATGAATCGACTCGAGATTTGACTCAATGTACTTTCGCGAGTCGACAAATGGTACAAATATTATAAAATAGTGTAAGAAATTTGATATTTATACATGTACAATATGTTCTAATGAAAATCTGAATTTAGGGAAATTAAATTTCTGAGCTCATTTAGCGAGGTATTTCCGAATTTGACATGTAATTGATATTAGTGTCAGGTTTTGTCCATCTCACTGTCCAGCGCAAGATTCACGTATAGATTATTTTAAACTTGAAAAATATTTTAATTTAATTAACGTAATAGGTTATGAAAAATACGGGTCTCGATTAAAAAATTTATACATAACCCTCGTGAAACTCAGCTAACCTAAAATCGTTCATCAGATGTATCTAATATTCGTAATATTCGATCAGACATGTGTAATAATTATGACATGCAATTTATGTTATCGAATAGTTTCTGTCTCCATACTTTTCCAGATAAATCATACTTAGTATGAACCGACCATAGTCACGAAGTAATATATTCGTATATGTATGAGTGACACAGACGTTATGTGTTAAACTGCCTTTTCACGCGAAGATGGAGCCATTTTTCACGCTCTTTAAGGGCGATATACGGAGAACATTAATCAGATATCGAGGCTGAATAGGATCGTCGCGAGGCTGTGTGACGGTGACGTTAATAAATGATTATACCGTTTCCGTAATTTGGCGCTCGCTCGAGGCTTTGACCATTCGCGATGGCCATTTGAGCGTCTTTTGTTCGCGAGAGCCGGCGAATTTTCCAGGATCGCGACGTTTAAAGGGCAGCCTACGTTTGCAGAGATTCTCGGCTGGTGTTGGTTGCTCTTTTAAACGCCGTGATCCTGAAAGAATGGATGGCAAGCAATGCGTTATGATCGTGAAATTTTTGTCGAATGACAATGCGTCGCAATCCTGGAAAAATTGACGGCGGTGGAGTAGCGTCGCGACGCGTATACTCGGACGTTGACCGATCTTTAATCGTCGCAATTGTGAAAAATTAGACGGCTAGCAATACGTCGCGATCTTGGAAAATTCGACAGCTGGCAATGCGTCGCGATCCTGCGAAAATCGATGGTTAACAATGCGTTGTGATCCTGGAAATTTCGACGACTAGCAATACATCGTGTTCCTGGGAAAATCGATGCCTAGGAATACGTTGTGATCTTGGAAAATTCGATTGCTAGTAATGCGTTGTGATCCTAGAAAATTAGATGCCTAGCAATGCGTTGTGATCCTGAAAAAATCGGTGGCTAGCAATGCGTTGTGATCCTGGAAAATTTGACCGCTAGCAATGCGTCGCGATCTTAGAAAATTCGACTACTAGCAATGCGTTGCGATCTTGGAAAATTTGACGACTAACAATGCGTTGTGATCCTGGAGAATTCGATAACTAGCAATGCGTCGCGATTCTGGAAAATTCGACGGCCAGGAATGGGTCGCGATCCTAGAAAATTCGACGGCTAGCAATGCATCGCGATCCTGGAAAAATCGATGCCTAGCAATGCGTTATAACTCTGGAAAATTCATCGGCTAGAAATGCGTCGCGATCTTGGAAAATTCGACGACTAGCTATGTTTACGATCCTGGAAAATTCGACGACTAACAATGCGTTGTGATCCTGAAAAATTCGATAACTAGCAATGCGTCGCGATTCTGGAAAATTCGACGGCTAGCAATGCATCGCGATCCTGGAAAAATCGATGCCTAGCAATGCGTTGTAACTCTGGAAAATTCGACGACTAGAAATGCGTCGCGTTCCTGGAAAATTCGACGGCCAGCAATAGATCGCGGCCCTGGAAAATTCGTCGGCTAGCAATGCGTCGCGATCCTGGAAAATTCTACGACTAGCAATGCGTTACGATCCTGGAAAATTCGACGCTTAACAATGCGTTGTGATCCTGGAAATTTCGATAACTAGCAATGCATCGCGATTCTGGAAAATTCGACGGCCAGGAATGGGTCGCGACCCTAGAAAATTCGACGGCTAGAAATGCGTCGCGTTCCTGGAAAATTCGACGGCCAGCAATAGGTCGTGGCCCTGGAAAATTCGTCGGTTAGCAATGCGTCGCGATCCTGGAAAATTCGTCGGCTCGTAATGCGTTACGACTAGTAACCGCGGATGTCGTCCATCATCTCTAATTCTTGCAATCTTGGAAAATTCGCCGTAGTCGAAAGGGTCTACGGTCTCGGAAAATTCGGCGTCTCGCGACGCGTCGCGATTCTCCTCAATCATCCCCTTACCCTCTTTCAAGCTTCGCGATCCTGGAAAATTCGTCGTCTCTCCCCGCGTCGCGTCATCCCTCAACTATCACCTGCCACTCCGCAATCCTCGCGATCCTAGAAAATTCGGCATCCGGCGACGCGTATACGCGCGCGAAATTTCGAGCTGGCGCTGAAGAGGGCCTTCCGCATGGAATAAATAGTCCGGCTGATTCCCTGGCTGGCCTACTTAGCAAATCGCTGCTCTTCGTTCAAATTACACCGATCCCCTCTCGAGCCACCCTCTCGAACCTTCCTCTCGTACGAGATCCTCGAATGGAAATCAAACTCGACGCACGTATCGCGAGCTCATGTACCAACTCTTTTTTCGCTATTCCTGCTACCTTGATTCCGAGGCCTACAATCGACTATGCTGCCAAGGGGTTGGGGTGAGATACCCCTGGAGTGGCCTTGGAACTTTAATTAATGATCCCTCTGTGCGTGACCTATAATAGGGAACGAGTCCTCGAATCTTACTTGGATCGTATCTATCAGTTCCATTCGCTCGAAATTTCCTCGGTTAAATTTGCATATAACTTCTTCATACTCACTCTCCTCTGATATCGCTCATTATCAGTGTTCCCAGCTGATACAGTCGAGGAAGGAAAAGAATACGCTGCTATTAGGGAAAAATTTTATTTCCCAAATTTTCCAAATTACTTCTTGAATATGGCACCAACATATTACTGAAATTTGGCTGATTTATTTCACGTTTGGACTACTTTTAACCCATTTGCATCCAAGCGCGGAATATTCCGCGAGCCACGACTATTGCATATCACCGAACGCGGAATATTCCGCGAGCCACGACTGTCACCTATCACCGAGCGCGGAATAATCCGCGAACTGACTTTTTCCATTACCAGTTGCCGAATATTCTTCATATGCCACAGATCCCGTTCGATCCCTTTTGTGATCATCTCGTCTACATCGGTTCGTTATATTCTTAACAAGTTTTACCTTTGTCGTGAAAATCCTTTTAACTGCCATTATGAGTGGGTGCTGATACGCTCGCGGTGATACGGGCTAGTCGTCAGTTGAACGTCGCTGATGCCTGAACACGGCACCTTAAGTAGAGCCATGATGCAAATGGGTGAACCGCGAAAATCGTAGCGCTGCATCCCTTTAACTTGCGCGATTATACGATGAAAATTATGAATAACAAAACTCGCGAAGTGAATTTTCGATTGTTGGAAAATGGCTACCCCCAGCTGGGAAGAATTCAACGGCAGGAAGGTGGTTAAATTTAACCGATCATTACCATATTTATGTTCATCCACGTTATCGGTGTCGTAATCCTCGCACTTCGGAGAAGCGGCTTTACATGCTGTTACGTGGAAACGAATCTTCAGGTATTCCCTTTATGGAGTTCTCGGGATTTCGGAAACGACGGAATAAGTGCAGCCTCGAGGCGGATAATGCGTCACACGTGTGGGACCATTTGGGACGACTCGGGGTGGGAAAGAAGTCGAAGCTGGAAATTAGTTTCCTCGAACATTGGGAGCGATACGGGAGCTATCGTGGGAAGGAACTGTTGCATCGCAACGGTTCTTAAGATCAAATGAAATGGAATATTAATCTTGATTAATCGATATCTCTCGTGGTTGACAGCTAGTAAATCTCGCATGAAACTTCGCAGAAGTAACCTAATCGTTTTGGAGCATCTCGAGGTATACTTATTGCTGAGTTATTACTGTGAAACGCGAAGACAGGATATGGTGCTTCGCCATGAAATATAAAAATTGCACCGTATGACGTATTACGGAAATTATATTTAATATAATATTAGATAGACTTAGGGTTGTATACAACATATAATCATCAGTGTATTTCACCATTGTTATATATTATATAATATATTCGCGAACGTGACAAATTTAAAAAATTTGCTCTTTATAACGCGAAGACAGAATATGGTATGTCACCATAAAGTATAAAAATTGCACCGTATGACATATTACAGAAATTATACAGGGTGTCCCCCAAAAAAATGTATACACACTTTGCGTATATATAAAATATAAAAAATAAAATAAAAATGTATATACATACACTACACTTACACTTTGCAATTTAATATAAAATATATTTACGTTTTTCAAAGTCTAATCTAAAATCAGCCATTATTTTAAACGGGTTGTACCTAGAAAAGAAAAAATAAATTAGAAAGAATAAGGTATTGAAATGTATACACGTTTTTTGGCACACCCTGTATTTAGTATAATATGAGATAAGCTCGGGGTCGTATACAATATCTGCAATGATCTGTGTATGTCGCCATTGTTGAATTTATTCGCAAATGTGACAAATTTTCAAAATTTGCATTTTATAACGCGAAGACAGAATATGGTATGTCACCATAAAGTATAAAAATTGCACCATATAACGTATTATGGAAATTATATTTATTATAATATAAGGTAGACTTCAAATCGCATGCAATATCTTCAATCATCTATAAATTTCGCCATTATTGTATCTATTCGCGAACGTGACAAAATTTAAAAATTCGCACTTTATAATGCAGAGACAGAATATGGTATGTCACCATAAAGTATAAAAATTGCACAGTATAATATATTAGGGAAATTATATTTAGTATAATATAAGATAAATTTCAAATCGTCTACAGTATTTGCAATCATCTGTGTATTCCGCCATTGTTGAATTTATTCGCAAATGTGACAAATTTTCAAAATTTGCATTTTATAACGCGAAGACAGAATATGGTATGTCACCATAAAGTATAAAAATTGCACCATATAACGTATTATGGAAATTATATTTATTATAATATAAGGTAGACTTCAAATCGCATGCAATATCTTCAATCATCTATAAATTTCGCCATTATTGTATCTATTCGCGAACGTGACAAAATTTAAAAATTCGCACTTTATAATGCAGAGACAGAATATGGTATGTCACCATAAAGTATAAAAATTGCGCGGTATAATATATTAGGGAAATTATATTTAGTATAATATAAGATAAATTTCAAATCGTCTACAATATTTGCAATCATCTGTGTATTCCGCCATTGTTGTATTTATTCGCAAACGTGGCAAATTTTAAAAATTTGCACTCGATGGACAGTTTGAAGATTTGACAGACCTCTGAATTCCTGAGTCATTTCACTTAGCCTTGATTAATCGATATCTCTCGTAGTTGACAGCTACTAAATCTCGGATGAAACATCGCAGAAGTAACCTAACCTCTCCGAGCATCTCGAGGTATAGTTATTGTTGAGTTATTACTATAAATCGTGAAAATAGGATACGGTATGCCATACCATGATATATAAAATTGTATCGAATAACGTATTATAGAAACTATATTTAATATAATATAAGATAAACTATTCCGCCATTGTTGTATTTATTCCACGCGCATGCGTATTCGCGAAGGTGAAAAATTTAAAAAATTCGCACTCGATGAACGATCTAAAAATTTAACAGACCTCTGAATTCCCAGTGTCGTATCACTTCATGGAATATATGAGCCGTTTATTTTGAAAGTGGCCTAAGTCCATTTATACTTAAATTGAGATATTTAAAGGTTTGTGTTTCAATGTAATTAAAAATATACGTACGGAATACTAATGAGTCATACTGCTTAAGTGTATCTAAAGGAGTTAAATTTATAGTTCCTATTAAAATAATAACAATTATTAAGTGAATAATATGCGTTTTCTTGCCAAGAATGGATTTAGGCCACTTTCAAAATAAACGGCTCAATTATTGAACTAACTCTGAAAACTTCTGTATCCAAAATTATCGTATTTACTCGGAATATAAGTAACCTCAAATGCTTTATTGATAGACAACTTGAAGTTGTACATGTAACCACGGGCAACCGGAAATAATTGACAAATGGACTTAGGCCACTTTGAAAATAAACGGCTCATATGTCTGCTCGGGGTGTATATTTCAGATACTTCATTTAATATCTGTGCACATGCTCTTGGTGGTTTTTTGAAAAGCCCTTTATACAATTTACGAGCACCAAGCGGCAGATATCGTCCGCAAATATCGCACTGGCGCGTGTATCAAGGTACACCGAATCCGTTTGATTCGTTTAACCGATTCGATGAATCCGACAATTAACAAGGTATAAATTTGCACGCCGCAAAGAGATCGGTCGGCCCGCGGTATTGTGTCCCCGTTTTCGCAGCTCGTTTTGTCGCGCGGAGATCGTTAATTCAGATACAAGGGTTCGATTAAATTTAATAAATGCCACGTTCGAATTCCGGCCAGAGGAGCGGCCATTGATATTAATTCGCGCGATGAATATTAATATCGTCACGCTGCCCGACTTGCCGATATCGGCCCGCTCCCCCGCGAATTTCCGACATTTCCCTCCAAAAATTCAACGATGTTCCGGCCAGCGATGGTCCGACAGGGACCACTCGTTTCGCGAGCATACACGCGACCAATCCACGCGCTGTCCCGCTTCGCGATTTACGACCCAAAGGAGGCCGAATTAATCCGTCGCGCTTTATTTTTCCATCGCCGGGTCCCTCGATAAATTCCGACGACACGTTTCCAACGTCCGCGCGACTTTCGCTCGTTTCGTTCTCGCCGCGTCGCCGCGCGCCCCCGCCAGATGTCGCGACTGAGTTCGATCGATCCCGCGACCGACGCGCCGCGCCACCGGCAACCGTACCGCGAGCACGGCGTCGATTTTGATTAATGAACCGCGGCGAATAACGCTGCGCTTTTGTTTAACATCCAGCAACGCGTGCCAGATTTTAATGAAATTTCCCGCAACGCGATGTTTATTCGCCGATTCCGCGATTCATGGGCAATCGAAGGTCGTAAAGTGGAATGGAAAACGTGCAATTCTTTCAGGAGATTTGTGGGAGTTACTGGGACCGTGGATTAACGTTAGAACTACCGATTTGTGATACTTATTTAAGCAGTGTGTGTCTGAATTAAGAAAGCCAGGCTTTCTCTACGATATCAGGTGCGTCCCCACAAAATTAGTTTTCCATAATTTTGTATACATTTCAAAACGTTCATTAATTCAGTGTCACGTGTCATCATCAGTGGAAGATTAAATAGGAATTTTAGTTGCTCCCGGTTCATAAATGTCCTCTTCGTCGATAGCAGAGTCAAAGGAGGTCCCTGGATATTCCAGCGAATGCACAGTGGGGCCATGACACTTAGCCTGCTCTGAACCACTGATATTCGGCGGATTAAAAAGCTTTCTCGTCCGCTAGTAACCCGCGTAAGCAGTTTTCCCGCGGAATCTGCCTGTCGCATGTGACTCCGCTGCCTTTCCGACAAATCCCGTGCCCACTTCGCGGATGACACGATCCTGCCACTATTTGAGAACGAATGGAAAGCAAACGTGGCATGGAAGTTATTTAAACTGCGGAATCTGTCACGACCGTAGTCGATTCGTGTGATATTAAACTCGTTAAACGATCTCGATCTGAACCACGCCGTCGCTTCTCCAATTATTCCCGTGTGCAAACGCGGTGACACCAGTTAGGAGTATTAATCCTATAAAATGGTATGGGGAAGCTAGAATTGGCTGAAAAAGCTTAAAAATCCCTGCAATTGCATTTTGTCGATGTTAGATATTAGGAAAATTAAATACACATTGTAGTAAAATTTGTAGTATTTAATAATTTATATTATTATATTGATAAACAAGCACTGTCAAGTGTATAGGTCTGAAGAAATGGTACTTTGCGACGTATAATTTGTACAGAATAATCATGCTAGTTTTAATTCGCGTTGACAGCTGTCAAAGAGTTAAGTCGCACGTGGTTTATTGTGAATATTAATAAAATGAAAGGCACGTGCTGTCAAAACAAGACAATTATGCATTTCGGTCAGACGTAATGACAGTGTCTTCAGATAAAATCTGTATAACTCGCCCCTAGTCGTTTCAAGTCGTATCAGGAACTGTCCAAGGATACAATACCACTTTGTTTATCTCGAACATCGCTAAAACTAACTGTTCACTGCGATGACAGCTCAGTTCTCTGTCAATCGCGGATTGCTTTTCAACATAATGGCACTTTTTGACGTAACTTTGAAGATGATCGCGTTCATCCAAACACAATTGCACTTTGTTCATCTCAAATATTACTGTAATAAAACTGATAGGAAATCGTACGAATATAACACACAAAGTCAACAGCATGATCAATCTGCGTGTACCTAAACGGTCACTAGACTGCGTGGAAGATTGTTAAGGTAATACCTATAATACCTATTCTTGCGTTTCAACATAATGGCACTTTTTGACATAACTTTGAAGATGATAGCGTTCATCCAAAGACAGTGACACTTTGTTGATCTCAAATATTACTGTAATAAAACTTATAGAAAATCGTACAAAGCAATGTCAACTGTAGATTACGACCTGACCTGACACATTTGCATATATTGCAAAATCCGAACAAGATTATCGCGTTGCATTATACCTAAACGGTCACTATACTGCGTTGAAGACTGTTAGGGTAATACCGATAATTCCTATTCTTGCGTTTCAACATAATGGCACTTTTTGACATAACTTTGAAGATGATAGCGTTCATCCAAAGACAGTGACACTTTGTAGATCTCAAATATTACTGTAATGAAACTTATAGAAAATCGTACAAAGCAATGTCAACTGCAGATTGCGACCTGACTCGACACATTTGGACCTATTGTAAAATCCGAACAGCATGATCGTGCTGCGTGATACCTAAATGGTCACTAGACTACGTAGAAGACTATTAAGGTAATACCTATTCAGAGCTTCGGTTCACGGGTTTCAGCTCGTGTTTCGAGACGAAATTGGTTCATAAAAAGAACATTATGGTCCTTTTCCAAGGCAATTTTCTGTTCCTCTGCGAACACAGGGGCTCGCGTCTGGTTACGACTGCAAACACAGAGATTTCCCTTCGCGATTTATTTCCCAGCTCGCGACCAGATCTCCGATTATCCCCTTTCATCACAGGCACGTGTCCCGCGGTTACGTCGCTCTAATTAACGCCGGAAATTCGACTAAATGCGTCGCGGTCGTTCCGCACGATCACCGTCGACGACGACGTCATCTGCGACACTCCCCTGGGCCGTGAGCTCTGCGCGATTTCTTCTTGGAGCCTCTCGCTTCTGGGAACGAGTAACATGGAAATCGAATTGAAATTTAAATTAATGACTTCGCCGGGGTCTGTCGTTGGCCTCGTTGCGCTGCTTGTGGGACTCGCTGCAACGCGATGTCTCGTTGCATCTTTCATTACGTACACGCGGAAATCACTCCCTCCGAAGTCTGCTTTACGCGATTTGCTAGATGGAATATTGAGAAAGATATTTTCGAATGAACGTCCGTGGAGAGTTGGAAATTTTGGGTTTGAATTCTCCACGTGATCGCGTTATCAATAGTTAGGGTGAGTTTAAACGGGTATTCTTGTAATTTGTCTAATAAAAATTGACTTCTTTGGGATTTTTTTCTAGGGAAACTATTACACATTTTGGTATGCAGTTTCCATGGTATGATTTATTTATATTTAGAGAATATTTCCAATTTTTTTATTAATAAAATTATTGACAATTGACAAATCGGGATCCAATTGGTGACGTGATTCTGGACCACCTGGTTATCTGAAACGGAAAATCTAAAGAGCATCTTAATTAGTATAAATACAGTTATATCGTGAACCATCAATTTAAATATACAGTTTCCGCGATATAATTTAGTTACACTTAGAAAATATTTCCAATTTTTTTATTAACAAATTTATTAAAAATTGTGGAAATTATATAGACGTAAGTAAATCGTGTTTTTAAAATCGGGATCGAATGGCTGACGTGATTCTGGATCACCTAGTTATTCTAAGCGAAGAAACTAAAGCGCATCTTAATTAGTATAAATACAGTTATATCGTGAACCATCAATTTAAATATACAGTTTCCGCGATATAATTTAGTTACACTTAGAAAATATTTCCAATTTTTTTATTAACAAATTTATTAAAAATTGTGGAAATTATATAGACGTAAGTAAATCGTGTTTTTAAAATCGGGATCGAATGGCTGACGTGATTATGCAGGATAAAACGATGAAAGATGTATAATAGGAAAACCTGGCAAGAGAAACTGAAATTCAGGGATTGAAATACGTCAGTGAAAGTTTAGACAGGATCAGGGATCGTGAGGGATGAATTCAACGCGCTTTTATTTTGCAGAATTATATTTTTAATAGCCTGCACACTGAAAAAGGATTTTATTCGAAGTCTATCCTATCTTATTTGCAGGATAAAACGATGAAAGATGTATAATAGGAAAACCTGGCAAGAGAAACTGAAATTCAGGGATTGAAATACGTCAGTGAAAGTTTAGACAGGATCAGGGATCGTGAGGGATGAATTCAACGCGCTTTTATTTTGCAGAATTATATTTTTAATAGCCTGCACACTGAAAAAGGATTTTATTCGAAGTCTATCCTATCTTATTTGCAGGATAAAACGATGAAAGATGTATAATAGGAAAACCTGGCAAGAGAAACTGAAATTCAGGGATTGAAATACGTCAGTGAAAGTTTAGACAGGATCAGGGATCGTGAGGGATGAATTCAACGCGCTTTTATTTTGCAGAATTATATTTTTAATAGCCTGCACACTGAAAAAGGATTTTATTCGAAGTCTATCCTATCTTATTTGCAGGATAAAACGATGAAAGATGTATAATAGGAAAACCTGGCAAGAGAAACTGAAATTCAGGGATTGAAATACGTCAGTGAAAGTTTAGACAGGATCAGGGATCGTGAGGGATGAATTCAACGCGCTTTTATTTTGCAGAATTATATTTTTAATAGCCTGCACACTGAAAAAGGATTTTATTCGAAGTCTATCCTATCTTATTTGCAGGATAAAACGATGAAAGATGTATAATAGGAAAACCTGGCAAGAGAAACTGAAATTCAGGGATTGAAATACGTCAGTGAAAGTTTAGACAGGATCAGGGATCGTGAGGGATGAATTCAACGCGCTTTTATTTTGCAGAATTATATTTTTAATAGCCTGCACACTGAAAAAGGATTTTATTCGAAGTCTATCCTATCTTATTTGCAGGATAAAACGATGAAAGATGTATAATAGGAAAACCTGGCAAGAGAAACTGAAATTCAGGGATTGAAATACGTCAGTGAAAGTTTAGACAGGATCAGGGATCGTGAGGGATGAATTCAACGCGCTTTTATTTTGCAGAATTATATTTTTAATAGCCTGCACACTGAAAAAGGATTTTATTCGAAGTCTATCCTATCTTATTTGCAGGATAAAACGATGAAAGATGTATAATAGGAAAACCTGGCAAGAGAAACTGAAATTCAGGGATTGAAATACGTCAGTGAAAGTTTAGACAGGATCAGGGATCGTGAGGGATGAATTCAACGCGCTTTTATTTTGCAGAATTATATTTTTAATAGCCTGCACACTGAAAAAGGATTTTATTCGAAGTCTATCCTATCTTATTTGCAGGATAAAACGATGAAAGATGTATAATAGGAAAACCTGGCAAGAGAAACTGAAATTCAGGGATTGAAATACGTCAGTGAAAGTTTAGACAGGATCAGGGATCGTGAGGGATGAATTCAACGCGCTTTTATTTTGCAGAATTATATTTTTAATAGCCTGCACACTGAAAAAGGATTTTATTCGAAGTCTATCCTATCTTATTTGCAGGATAAAACGATGAAAGATGTATAATAGGAAAACCTGGCAAGAGAAACTGAAATTCAGGGATTGAAATACGTCAGTGAAAGTTTAGACAGGATCAGGGATCGTGAGGGATGAATTCAACGCGCTTTTATTTTGCAGAATTATATTTTTAATAGCCTGCACACTGAAAAAGGATTTTATTCGAAGTCTATCCTATCTTATTTGCAGGATAAAACGATGAAAGATGTATAATAGGAAAACCTGGCAAGAGAAACTGAAATTCAGGGATTGAAATACGTCAGTGAAAGTTTAGACAGGATCAGGGATCGTGAGGGATGAATTCAACGCGCTTTTATTTTGCAGAATTATATTTTTAATAGCCTGCACACTGAAAAAGGATTTTATTCGAAGTCTATCCTATCTTATTTGCAGGATAAAACGATGAAAGATGTATAATAGGAAAACCTGGCAAGAGAAACTGAAATTCAGGGATTGAAATACGTCAGTGAAAGTTTAGACAGGATCAGGGATCGTGAGGGATGAATTCAACGCGCTTTTATTTTGCAGAATTATATTTTTAATAGCCTGCACGCTGAAAAAGGATTTTATTCGAAGTCTATCCTATCTTATTTGCAGGATAAAACGATGAAAGATGTATAATAGGAAAACCTGGCAAGAGAAACTGAAATTCAGGGATTGAAATACGTCAGTGAAAGTTTAGACAGGATCAGGGATCGTGAGGGATGAATTCAACGCGCTTTTATTTTGCAGAATTATATTTTTAATAGCCTGCACACTGAAAAAGGATTTTATTCGAAGTCTATCCTATCTTATTTGCAGGATAAAACGATGAAAGATGTATAATAGGAAAACCTGGCAAGAGAAACTGAAATTCAGGGATTGAAATACGTCAGTGAAAGTTTAGACAGGATCAGGGATCGTGAGGGATGAATTCAACGCGCTTTTATTTTGCAGAATTATATTTTTAATAGCCTGTACGCTGAAAAAGGATTTTATTCGAAGTCTATCCTATTTTATTCGCAGGTTAATACCATGAAAGATGTATAATAGGAAAACCTGGCAAGAGAAACTGGAATTCAGGGATTGAAATACGTCAGTGAAAGTTTAGACAGGATCAGGGATCGTGAGGGATGAATTCAACGCGTTTTTATTTTGCAGAATTATATTTATAATAGTCTGCACACTGAAAAAGGATTTTATTCGAAGTCTATCCTATCTTATTCGCAGGATAAAACGATGAAAGATGTATAATAGGAAATCCTTTCAAGGGAAACTGGAATTCAGGGAGTGAAATATAGTACTGAATGTCTGGATAGGATCACAAATACCAAGTCGTGAATTTAACACGTTGTTATTTTTCGAAATTACATTTTTAATATCCTGCACTAAAAAGGATTTTATTCGATGTCTATCCTATTTTATTTGTAGGATAAAACGATGAAAGATGTATAATAGGAAAACCTTTCAAGGGAAACTGGAATTCAGGGAGTGAAATATAGTACTGAATGTCTGGACAGGATCACAAATACCAAGTGGTGAATTTAACACGATGAAACATATACAATTGAATTAATTTCTAAGAGAAACTCGAATTTGCAGATTGAAATACATCAGTGAGAGTCTAGACAGGATCACAAATACCAAGTGGTGAATTTATCACGATGAAACATATACAATTGAATTAATTTCTAAGAGAAACTCGAATTTGAAGATTGAAATACATCAGTGAGAGTCTAGACAGGATCACAAATACCAAGTGGTGAATTTAACACGATGAAACATATATAATTCAATTTCCATCCAAGAGAAACATAGATATACAGTTTAAAATGCAATAGATAAAGTCTAGACAGGATCACAAATAGCAAGAGATAAATTTAACACGTTCTTAATTTCCCAAATTACATTTTTAATATTCTAGAATAAAAAAGAGTTCAAAACCTAATTCAAAGCCTATCCTACCTGTTTCATAGACTAAAATGATGAAAAATATATATTCTGATAAAGAAAGACAAAAAGAAACTTGAATTTGAAGATTGAAATACATCACAAAATTGATGATGAGAGATTGAAATTCTCACAAAAGAAACTTGAATTTGAACATAGAAATATATCACAAAATGGATGATGAGAGATTGAAATTCTCACAAAAGAAACTTGAATTTGAACATAGAAATATATCACAAAATGGATGATGAGAGATTGAAATTCTCACAAAAGAAACTTGAATTTGAACATAGAAATATATCACAAAATGGATGATGAGAGATTGAAATTCTCACAAAAGAAACTTGAATTTGAACATAGAAATATATCACAAAATGGATGATGAGAGATTGAAATTCTCTCAAAAGAAACGTGAATTTGAAGATAGAAATACGTCACAAAATTCTCACAAAAGGAACTTGAATTTGAAGATTGGAATACATCAGTGAATACCTACACAAAGTCTCAAACCATGAAAGATGAATTTGAACACATCCTTGCATCCCAAAATTCCTCACTCTAGCTACATCGACTCTATCCAATATCTACTCTACACATCTAGATGACACGTTATAAACTGAAACGTTAAAAAATTTAATTTAAAAATCCAATCATTTCACTGCATCCTCAGCAGCAACAAAGATACATCAGAAGCGGGAACTTTAAATAAAGCACTCTGGTACCCTCCCAAAATAAGGTACCCTTCTTCCAAAAGAATTTCAAATTCGACGCTGAATCTAGAAATACTGCGAGTAAGAGTGTAGAATTAAACACGTTCTTACATCCCAGAGACGAGACACCATCTCATACCCCATAGACCCCATCCAAGCGCGATTTTCGCGGGTCCCTGCCGCTAATTACAGGCCAGTGTAGATAGTCGACGCGGTCCACTTTGCCTAATTCCCGAAAGCGATGAGCGGCCACGCGGAGCTGGCTTTGTTACCGCGGTTGGTAGACGCGGATTTAATAAATCCGCGTTTCAACGTTTTATATACCCACGCGTAAACCGCGGCCCCCGTTTTACACGGGCTCGGGTGGAGTAAAACGCGACGCTGGGAATTTTTTGCTGCGCCCACTGCTACTCCCTCCCGCAGGGATCAGTCGTTAAGCTCTAACCGGCGCAAATAAACCGGCCGTTGCCCGTGGACCAGCTAATCGGATTCATCTTATTAATTTACCCGAGTACGCTCCCGCTGCGTTTATTAGACCAAGTCGCGTTACGCGTCCGCTTGATAAACTAAACGCGTAGCGACCATCATTCACACCGTCGCCACTAGATGGATTCCAACTTCGAGGACTTTCTCGCGAGTCCCCGGAAAACCTCCAAATCCTATATTATATATGTGACATCCCGTCCTATCAATAGTATCCAAGTCTGAGGTAGGGCCTGAGCCAGGTATAGTAGTCTTACTGATGAGTTTAGTACCTAACCTAACTAACTAACTTAACCTAACCTATTTTTTTTTTGTTATGTGGGGGAAATCTTCGAAAAATACCTGACCCCCCTAAGGGAGGGGGTGGGGTTATGTGGGATTTTAACCCACTAAAACCCTCACAATGGCCACCCTACCGCGAAAGTGGAGCGCCCTGGACTTCGCGAGCCGACGAAATTACCAAACCTAACCTAACCTTTCATTTTTTTTGTTTTTTTATTTTACGTGGGGGAAATCTTCAAGTAGATACCCGGTCCCCCTAGGGGGGGAGCGGGGTTAAGTGGGATTTGTAGCTTCTAAAACCCTCACGATGGCCATCCTCATGCGATATCGGAGCCCCCTGGAAACCTAACCTAACTTAACCTAACGTAACCTAACCTAACCTAACCTAACGCGCTGTATCCCTTCCTTTTCCTACCGTCCCTTATAGCCACATCCCTGCCAAGAAGGACATCTGCGCCTTCCCAACATCAACGATGATGGGGGAAGACCCCTACAAACGCGTGCTTCCCGCTCAGGGCCTAATGATTCCTGAAGCACAGCCACGTTCGCGGGATTACACCCTGTAAATACTGTAGAAATGTTGTGTAGGCAATAGAATAAGCAATGATGTAAATATAAAAATGATTTAGTCTAAACTGAAATGTAAGAAATTTTAATAAGTAGGCTCCATAACTTTGCTCCTTGGTAACTGTTGAAAATAAGACATGTCTTAACGTATATACAAAAATCAATCTCTTAGGAGAAATAGATATGTATATGTATATGATAGAAAGGGATCATTTCTGCGATGACGTTAGAATGGATGAATTGATGAGGGTTAGTGGAGATTCGGTCCTACGTTTTGCTCAGCGGACTTCTCGTGTGCAACGCGCAGTACAATACTATAGAGTGCTGAGAAGACTTGGGTCAATTGACACGATCCAGAGCCAAGACTCGCTCCTTCTCGTACGAATTTTGCTTTTCTTTGTCATATGCTCGAAATTGTAAATAATAATCCTTCAATCAATTAACCCACTTGCATCACACGAATTTTTGTTATCAAATTTGATATACGAATATCTCAAATGGTATCAATGTTATAAAATAAATGTACTCAGTGTTTCTCAGGTTTTAAAGCTTTATTAAATTATCTCTTTTCCCGTGGTTTACACCAATGATGCCAGACGAAGACTGACTTCTTAGCTGCGTATGCCGCGCGCAACCAAAAGGCCCAGGACAAAGAAATCATTTGCCGGCTTATGGGTGTTTCGGCACCTCAAAGGAGTGAAACACAGGCGTACCCTCTCTATCTCGCAATTAAAATCATAATATTTCAGTTATATAGTAATTATTTCGTCGTAAGTTTCCAGATTCTGTAATAATTCTCTCAGTATTAATCCGCTTGTGTCTAGGATGGTTCACTCGCGATGCGAATTATACACGGTAATGAGCAACGGAGATTCGTGTTTGGAACACACCTCTCCCCGTGTTCATGCGATTAGGCCAGCCCACTGACACGCCATCTGTATCCCTATTCTAGCCACGAAACAGAGGAACGGATTTAAACGCTAGTTACCTGTTTATCACGTTCGATCGAGCTCTCCAGGTACCACGGAGCACATCCATCTTCCCTCTCACCCTCTCGAACGGAATCATGGTCCTGGTAAATTTCGCGCGAGCATAGCCAGCCAGGAGCCAGATTTCCCGAGTCCTTCGAGAGCGGAGCAAGGGTTGGAGGGAAAAAATCTGGCCAGTAATCGAATCCAGCTCATTAATTCCCTCGCACTGGGGACGATGTTCCGATTTCGTTCGTTAGGTCGTTTCGTTTCTACCGTTCGAGTGGCTCGCGAGCTCTCGACGCCTCTGATTCCAACTCCTCCCCGACCATCCCCCTAGGCACGGCAACCCTCTTCTCCCCTGTCGCACGGCCCATTTCCCTTTGTCCATTGCTGCCTCCTGCCACGCGGATCGGCCGAAACTTTATTAAATTTCCCCTCTCCATTACGCAGAAGATTCCAAAACTGCCTTTCTAATACCACTCCGCAACGAAGTGACCGAATTTCCACTGGCCCGGGATTCCCGGAGCCAATCTCCAGTAATTGAGACGTTCCCCTTACCCTTCGATGAATTTTTCCACGGCTTCATATAGCCTTTCGACCCCTCCGTTCTTCTACTCCGCTCTTCTTCCACGCTCTTTCCAATCCTCGCTCGCATCACGAGAATAAAACACGAACCAGCGGATATTGCTTTAGTTACCATACCATTCGGCTCCGCGGGCTCTGGCCTGACGAGCTTCTTCGCCGTCACTTCGTTTATTTAGCAGAGGAGAAAGAGGGGTAGGAATGACTATGGTGGATAGTGGAGGACACACAGGTCGACGAGGATGATTCCATCGGAGGATCAGTGCGATTCCATTCGGATGATTCCATCTCGTGGAAACTTTGCGAGAGTATGCGAGCTACGGTTACCAATATGGCGGCGTGTGTGACGAGCACGTAGCAGCGATAACCGACATAAGCGACATATTTACTTAATGCGCTGAGGGGTTTTATTCGCTTGGGACAGTTAGTGTCGTTAAATGATCGAACACCTATCTTGCTCTGTCGTACCTTCTGCCTGTAATAGACAGGTGTTCGTGAAGGATCACCATTGCGAAGGGTCACACGCGTGGGTCTTGCGTGCGTGGGGTTTGGAAGAAACCCTCCCTCAATGTATACCTGTAAGGAGAGGAGAGATAGATGGATCTGTTACTGGATCTCGAAGGAAAAATGAGTCTAAGGTGGCGAATTCTGTCTATCACGTAGCCACTATCACGCGAAGTATCGGGAATGTTAGAGAGATGGACGGTCGTGAGAATATTCTGAAGGTCAGCAAGGTGAGTGGAAATTGGACGATGACGCGTGTCAAGGATCACGGTTCTCGAAGATCGAAAGCAGAAGGTAGTCAGGATTTCTAAATGTCTTTAGTCGACTACGTCCTCCTTATCGGTTATGCGTTATTCCTCGTGTTCCCACGAAATGTTGCAATTGAGAAATATATACTTTTATATACAATATGAGTTCTGATACGAGGCTACGTCGGAAAATATAATAACTATGAATCGGCGGAGAATAAGAATTGATCTTGTACAGTGTTCAGAGGTGCTTATATATTCTTATACATTTTTATATGTTCTTGGAGGGGTGAAAATTACCATTGGACCTTAGTCAAGGTACGAATCCGTAAGATGTTTTGAACTCTAACGTTGGTCTGGCTTCATCAGGTAGGTCTTTTCACTGACTAAAATTGGTCATCCAACAAAAATGACACGACACATGATCGACCTTGCTGTTAATTATTGCTATCGGAACTTAAATCCTAGAATAAGGGGTTGAAACATCCCTCATTTGTCCTAAATATTCAAAATAATACTCTCCATGACTGAAAACGATCATTAACCGACTATAATAATTCGTCGATGCTTATTCAGTATTCCTGCAGAAGACAATGTACCAGTTTAATTTTAATCCTGCCAATGACAGGTCATTTCCAGGTCTTCCCGACGTCTAGACGTATTTAAGCATCGGCTATTCGAAATAAATTACGAATGAATTACGCATGTATGTCTGAAGGTATGATAAATAGAAGATTCGTGCATTTGGAACGATTAGGGTTTAATTTTTATGATGAACAGTGGAGTTTCTTCTGCTCTTTCCTGCCCCCCTTCTGTGCCTAGAATGAGGGGTTGAAACATCCCTCATTTGTCCTAAACATTCAAAATAATACTCTCCATGACTATCCATTACTGAAAACGATCATTAACCGACTATAATAATTTGTAGATGCTTATTCAGTATTCCTGCAGAAGACAATTTACCAGTTTAATTTTAATCCTGCCAATGACAGGTCATTTCCAGGTCTTCCCGACGTCTAGACGTATTTAAGCATCGGCTATTCGAAATAAATTACGAATGAATTACGCATGTATGTCTGAAGGTATGATAAATAGAAGATTCGTGCATTTGGAACGATTAGGGTTTAATTTTTATGATGAACCGTGGAGTTTCTTCTGCTCTTTCCTGCCCCCTCCTGTTCCCTGTTGTCCAGGCCCTTTGCCTTTTCGCGAATGTTGCGAACGATCGATCTTCCTCCACGGTCACGGATGACGTATTTGCTCGGGTGCCTTTCTCGCCCTTTTCCTCCCGCGATCATCAATCCTGGTCCTTTAGCGACCGCGATAACGGCCGTTTCGATCCATTCGAGCGAACCCACGTCTTCATCCCGGCCTAGTGGAGGGCACCGCGAGCAGATTTTACACGCGTGATTGGCCGAATACACGCGAGGCTTGTTGATCGAAGGATCCAACGGAGCTGGTTGCTTTCAGAACAAGATGGAGGAGCAGAGATCACGCAGAATTCAGAGGATCGTCGACGGCCTCCTGCCCAGGACCATGGACCCCAAGGACCGCGCCTCGGAGACCGATCTGCTCCTGCAATTCTGCCTGTCCCTTAGCAAGGTCAGTTCTTATATCCTCCATGTTGTAATTTTTCTAATAAGTGCAAATGAAGAGTGCAAGGTTAATTACTAAGATACGAGAAATATAACGTTTCGGCAATATTCGAAACTAATTGTAAATTATTACAAAATTATTACTTTAGAAAACTATAGAGCGTTCATAGCTCAGATTGAATGGTTGTGCGAGAACCCATATATGTATTCATAGCCCAGATTAAATGGTTGTGCGAGAACAAGCAGGGTGCAAAGGCTGTCCTGGGACCAGTCCTTTTGGTGAAAGTACGATACGAGGTTTGAAAGAAAGTCGAGTCGGTGATAATTCGAAGCGTAATTAGTTTAATCTTTTAGTTTTGTATTTTTATTCTTAACACGTGTTCCAGTGTTTAGGACAAGTGACCCATCGATTCAGAAAGAGAGCATGAGTATGAAAGAGGACAGAGTGCAATTTTTAACACGTTAACACTAATTATGTATTTTTCTAATGGCCGCGTCGCCGGTCATCGGTGACCCCCGTGGCATTCAACGTGTTAACTCTCTTTATCTCGTAAATGAAATATATTGGAATTAACCCTTTGCACTCGACGATCTTTTCGTTACAGGAAACTAGTAATTCGAAGATTTCCTGCCATAAGGCCAAGGATATTTTTAAAGCAGTAAATTAGGAATCGTATGCAATTTAAGACGTAGAATTATTTTACTTCGATATTCCACGCATCGTTGGGTAATTGTAAATTTGATATATTAATTAATATCCATCTTTAGAATACGATTAAATGGTGACTGATAGGCGCCTCTCGAGTGTAAAGGGTTAAATAACATCTTGATTCCCTATATTTGCCAATCTAAATAGTATCCCTATATATATTGCAATAAAATAACATCTCTTATTCCTTATATTTGCCAATCTAAATAGTATCCCTATATATATTGCAATAAAATAACATCTCTTATTCCTTATATTTGCCAATCAGAAGTATCGCTGCAACTCTATCACATCCTTCTCTGCCCACAATTCCCTGGAATAACGTTCACTCTTTCACCCTGCAGATCTATCCGAAGCACAAGGATCTATACAACTGGGTGGACGTGGATCAGAGGGTGTACGTCCCTTTCAACATGTCCTATCTTCAGGAGAGTTTCGGTTATGTGAGTAGACGTTAACGCGAGCGGATCTGCGGCCATGCCGCAGAGGAAAAATGATTTGCTTGGTTCCTGGGTTAGATAAGGTGGGGGACGCTGCTGAACGCCACTTTAGGCGCTGCCACTGCCGATCTATACAATCATACCCGCAACAGGGATCGAAATTCTTACGGCTACGACGATCAGCTGGTCTACGTTTACGTTACCGCCCCGCGTTACTTCCGCAGCCTTGGCAAACTGCTGAATCGCTTTTCGAGGAGGTAAGCGCCACTTCACGGTTCGATAAATAGCCTGGGAAAGAACATCGGGTCCTCGCAGGAAATCCGCCTCGCGTTTCCTCGCACGAGCGACCGGCAGCGGAATCAAAGCGCGAGCACTGATGGCGCGGAAGGATTCTCGTCCCCCCCTTGCGAATTTTCTTGCAGTTCACCCTCCTATAACACGGTCCGTTCGTTCGTTCGTTCCGTGTTGAAAGAAACCTTTGATTGGAATATTTGAGAGACTAGAATCGCCGATTTTTTAATTTTTGAACGAGAATTTTGCAATGAATTGATCACTCGCTTGATTTTTCTTATTGCGGTTTCTGAGAGGTTCTTATTCCTCTATTTCTTCGTAATTGCGATTGGAATTTTCTTTTTATTTGTTTCGTTAGATATCATGGAAATACAGGAATAAATAGATAGAGAATTATGTTTAAATAAACGTTTCAGTTTTATAGTAATTTCGAATTGAAAATAGTTGACTAAATTTATACTGTTTATAACCGTTACGATGATAAAAAAGATTAAATAAATAGGAAATTTCTTTAATATAATTCTTAATAATTAAATTGGTATATGTATCAACGTATGTCTAAGTTTGTGGCTCTGTATCCATTTAGTGAATTAATTTCTAGTGTAAACGAATCATGCATTACGCCGAAAGTCACTGTAAATTGCGATTAAAGTTACTACAATTATGCTAAAAGTTACTATGCATACGATGAAGGTTACTATGGATTACGAAAAAAGTTACTATGCATACGATAGAAGTCACTTTGTACTATGATTAAAGTTACTATGCATTACGATAAAAGTTACTATACAAATATTAAGAGTCACTTTGCATTACGATTAAAGTTACTATACGTTATCATAAAAGTTACTATACAAATATTAGGAGTCACTTTGCATTACGATTAAAATTACTACGCACTGCGATAAAAGTTCCTATGCATTACGATAAAAGTTACTATGAATACTATGCAAGTCACTTTGGATTACGATTAAACTTACTACTCACTACGATAAAAGTTACTATGAATACGATGCAAGTCACTTTGCATTACGATTAAACTCACTACGCACTACGATAAAAGTTCCTAAGCATTTACTGTGAATACGACAAATGTTACTACTCGTTACGATAAAAGTTACTATGCATTACGATTAAAATTACTACGCACTGCGATAAAAGTTCCTATGCATTACGATAAAAGTTACTATGAATACTATGCAAGTCACTTTGGATTACGATTATACTTACTATGCACTACGATAAAAGTTACTATGAATAGGATAAAAATCACTTTGCATTACGATTAAACTCACTACGCACTACGATAAAAGTTCCTAAGCATTATGATAAAAGTTACTATGAATACGACAAAGTTACTATGCGTTACCTTAAAAGTTACTATACGTATGATACAGCTTACTACGAATTATGATAAAATTGACTGCAGATTACTATTTGTAGAACCACTATTTTGCACCTATAAATCGATAGAAGAACCGTGGCAAATTTCGCACCGTGTTACAAGAAGGTCGACTGTACGTCCAAGTCGAGAGAAAGATGGACGTCGCGATGAGGCGAAACAGCTGCCATAAATTTCAAAGACCTTCCATTCTCACGCGGCTTTGATAAGGCGGAATTTAAATCCGACCACCTCTGAAAGGTAGCAAAGTGATTTATCGCGGTCACGGGGCACGAAAAGATGCACCGCCGCGCCTGACTCCGCTGGACCGCCGGCTCCTATCTTCCACGGAAGGACGAATTCGATTCTACCCTGTTCTTCCGCAACATTAAGCTCGATCCGCGGAATATTAGCACCTCCGGGTCCGCGGTGCTTAATCCGATGCTTCCGCGCAGCGTGATTTCTCACTTAACAGTTGATTACCTAAATCCTGGATCGCGATCTATCACCTTCCAATCCTTCGATTTCTTATCTTACAGTAACGTATTGCAAGTTGGGCCCCTAATTTGTAGAAACGGGTGTAGCGGGAATAGAGCTTCAGTTTGTTTAAGAATATTTATTCAATTAATTAAAATATAGCTCATTCTCTCTTTTACTACTCTCTTCATTTATGACACTCTCTTCTGATACTTTTGACAACTAATCTCTTGGCATTTGCCAATCCTAATTACTAATGTAGGGTCGCAGGATTTACACCTCGTGTATAGGTAGCTTTAGCATAGAAAGTCACCGAGGATTCGAGGACCAGGTTGGTCGGAAAAACCTCGGTGATGCGTCAGGCCCTTGACACGGCCATATTGGGGGCCATGTTGGGGGTGGCTTTTGGAAAACGTGTACGTGTTGAGGAAGATATAAAAGAAGGCAAAAGTGGTTAGGAAACAGTTCTTAGGGAACAGTGATTAGCAGGCAGTTCGTTGGAGACTGCTGACACCCGGATTTCAATATACAATACGGGTTCTAGCAACAATTCTACGTTGGAGAAATACTGAAACTGGAACTGAAACTGACCTTTCGCAAATTTTGTGGGTTCTTATATAATGTTAGTTTTTGGTGGGGTGAAGATTGGCCCTTAGTGAAAGTAGGAACGAGTCAATTGTTTTTGGACTCTGAAATTGGTCTGCGTTTATCAGCCAGGCCCTTCTAGCGACTAAGGGCCAACGAATTGTTAGTGAACCAACAAGACAGTTTTTGAGAGACAGTTCTTTAGAGGAGTTCTTAGTTGTGTTCCGTCCCGGAGAGCGTGTTTATAACATAATTTTATTCTAAGGCTTACACTTTTGCCAGACCTAACGGTTTATTTTATATTTTATAACGCGACTGCAATTCCAGAGGTTCGATGTGCCTCAACGCCGTTCTAGCGGATTAAGCTTATAAAGGTAAAGCAAAATTAGGAATTTTACTAGTACCAGACGCAACAGATGGGACCCACTTGTGACAGACCCAACAAGCGACGGACGGACGGCACTTATAAATCACGTCATCGACTATCAGAAATCGGCTCCTTGACAGTTTCCTACTCCTTCGCCAAAGGTCCTTATGTCACATCCTCTGTCCAATTAAAACTCTTTACCTTTCCACCACCAACGTCTATTTTACCCAACCAGAACTAAACTAGAGAAAACACCGGACCGAACACGACGAGACAGGACATAGAGCAAAATCGAGAAGTCAGTTCGTCTTCGGCACCGATCCTTCAAACATCTAAATTACACATACAAACGCGTGTTCGAAACGGTACTCCGTTACCAGAGGTTCGATGTGCCTCAACGCCGTTCTAGCGGATTAAGCTTATAAAGGTAAAGCAAAATTAGGAATTTTACTAGTACCAGACGCAACAGATGGGACCCACTTGTGACAGACCCAACAAGCGACGGACGGACGGCACTTATAAATCACGTCATCGACTATCAGAAATCGGCTCCTTGACAGTTTCCTACTCCTTCGCCAAAGGTCCTTATGTCACATCCTCTGTCCAATTAAAACTCTTTACCTTTCCACCACCAACGTCTATTTTACCCAACCAGAACTAAACTAGAGAAAACACCGGACCGAACACGACGAGACAGGACATAGAGCAAAATCGAGAAGTCAGTTCGTCTTCGGCACCGATCCTTCAAACATCTAAATTACACGTACAAACGCGTGTTCGAAACTGTACTCCGTTAACGTCTACGTTATAACTATTCTACGCTTTTCTGTAAATAAACACTCTCTTTTGACATTCTGGATCCTTATTATCGCGACTAGTCGCGCAATATTAATTTGGCGCGTGATAAGCGTTCTTGGAAATCGAAGAGATTCGGTACCGTAGGACGCTACAAGTTGTGAGCCATTAGTTGTAACAGGTTGAGTTGCCATTGTGTCGTTGAGTTGAGCGTAGTCTCAAGTTGGAGTCGATATAGATTCGTGTGTTTAATCGTCACTCACATGTTGTTAATTTATTATTATTAATTAATAAATAATCCTATTTACCACCACCAATCCCAGTCTCTGCACTAATCTTACTAATTTAATTACTATTTTATTTACTAACTTTAATCATAAATATTGCAAAAACTATCGAGTAGTTGCCCTTATAATGGAACACTTTCTTGAACCGGATAACTAAATCTACAATTCTGTAAAGTGTTAACCAAGTGTTACTCTCCTTCTGACTCGTGCCCACTGTTCCTTGTCTTGTTCTACTTCTCTTGGTTCTGTTATCATTCCAATATGTTTCTTACCCTAGTTCTTTCTTCCTATTTTTATACCATGTGTAGTATGTTGATTTATTTATCCTCGACCATCTTTCCTGTATCCTCTGCTCGACTGTTGTCCTTGTTGCACTCTTCAATTTCCATTCAATCGGTTATCTTTAGACTAATCTACTAATTTAATTACTAATCTATCCCAATTAGTAATTCTTTGCAATCTTAGTACCCATCTACAGTACACATTCACATTATACAATGTGAAATGTTCAAAAATTCCACCTGCATTCTAGGAACTCGTTCATCTTCTCACATTACTGATAGCTTATCATAAACATTCCCTCGATCCACCATTGTAAACTCTCATCAATCGCACTGCCAATCACTCGGTGATACCACTTTATCGATACCATAGTATTCCACACTTCAACTACCATACGAGAAAACTGCCATAAGTTCCCAAGAAGATGAGCGAGAAAAATCCACGCTTTCTTGGGATCGATAAATTACTCAACGTGAATTGATCTTCCAGCTGGGGTCAATTGTAATATCGTAACATCGCGTGTAGGTCGTAAGGAACACGTGTTCCCTCAATTGGTCTTCCTAGTAACCCAACGGGTCGTACAAGAGCGACACGGGCTTATTAGATAAAATCCGATTATGTGCACCCGCGATGTTCTCGCTGCGATATTTTGCTGTCTTTAATCCTTCGCGCTCGAGAAATATTTTTATACTCTCGTATCTTTTAGTTCCCTCGTTCTCTCTTTTCTCATTTCTTCTATCATGCATTACATCAAAATACGCAGACCACAACGCACTTTACTCGTTACACGCGTACCCGTTTTTCGTAACGAGTTAAAGTCGCATATATAAATATGCATATTCCATGCATACTCGCAGTACTCATTTTAGTATACAAGCATCACGCACTTTGTCATCACGGTACATGAAAATTCGTGGTAACCAGTGCCACAGCAAGCGTTTCTCTGATACGTCTGAAAGGGATGCAGGGGATTAGGTCGTTCCGCGTGTAGTCCGGGAGCAATTGGACATGCGTGTGTTTCGTATGCGAGTGGAGATTCTAAAAGAAGTGGAATTTGGTACTGTGGGAAAATCATTGACAAATGGGCCTTATCAGTTACTGATTAACGGGTCTCATCAGATGGTGACAAAGGGATTGCGATAAATCTGGACTCGCGAAAACTCTTGATCGTTTCACTATGATTGAGGGCGATGAGCACTGAAAGGGGGAAGCTTCCACACGTGAGGTGGCATCAGCGAATAGTCAGTTAGAGACCTTCGAGGAAGTAGTGAGAGACCTTCGAGTAGTCATTGAGATACCTTCGAATAGTCAATGAGATACTTTCGAATATTCAATGAGATACCTTTTAGTAGTCATTGAGATACCTTCGAATAGTCAGTGAGATACCTTCGAGTAGTCAATGAGAGACTTTCAAATAGTTATTGAGAGACCTTCGAATAGTCATCGAGGTGCCTCCGAGGAACTAGTGAGAGACCTTCGAATAGTCAATGAAATACTTTCGAATATTCAATGAGATACCTTCTAGTTGTTATTGGGATACCTTGGAATAATCAGTGCGATACCTTCGAGTAGTTATTGAGATACCTTCAAATAATCAATGAGACACCTTCGAATAGCCAGTAAGGAATCTTCGAGGAATTCGAATAGTCAATGAGAAACTTTCAAATAGTTATTGAGAGACCTTCGAATAGTCATCGAGGGACCTTCGAGGAATTAGTGAGAGACCTTCAAATAGTCAATGAGATACTTTCGAATATTCAATGAGATACCTTCTAGTAGTCATTGAGATACCTTCGAATAGTCAGTGAGATACCTTCGAGTAGTCATTGAGATACCTTCAAATAGTCAATGAGACACCTTCGAATAGCCAGTAAGAGATCTTCGAGGAATTCGAATAGTCAATGAGAGACCTTCAAGTAGTCAGTGAGAGACCTTCTCATACTTAGTGAGAGACCTCCAAGTGGAATAAACCTTTTTGAAACCAAACATTTCTGAGTTTTTAAGTTTTAAACTCGTATTACTTCGTGTCACCCTTACCAAACCCCCCTATTATTATACTACCTACTATAGCTACTAGTACTACCCCTGATACTATCTTCTGAACAACGTATAACCCTAACTGACTACGCAAAATTCTACCAATTTCGAACCATATATTCTGGTACATGTTAATAAACGTTGCATCGACCTCCCGACACGCTGATAAAGAAACCTCGTGATAATAAATCGGCGGAAATGGCAGTCTAGCCGGTACTGCAATTTCACGGTGTTAGATGGAAAGGTGCGATCGCGACTGGGAAATAAATTCACTCGTTAAGACCCTGTCTCGTGCAACAAAAATACAAACGGATCGATCGCGTTAATTAAAGCAGGGGGGCTCGCGGTGCGGGAAGAACGCTCCCGCGATGGCAAAATCGAACGAAAATACGGCAATGGTGTTATTATAGCAACGCAGCCACTTGTTTATTAACCGAACTAGCCGCGTGATATTAAAAATAATGACGCGGGACATGCGTACCCCTGTTTTTACGACCGCTATTCTCGAAACAGCCCTCGATATCGGACCGTCTCTTTTCATCGCGCGATCCACGCGTTTGCTAGGTTCGTAACTTGCTCCTTTATGGTTCCCATACGCGTGTATCCATCTGTTGGTCTAGTAATCGATTCGTCCCTCACTCACGAGCGGACTAGTCGCGACACACGTGCGAAAATAAACGTAAATCGGGCGAATCGTTGATACGGTCCTGTTTCGAATCATGTTCGCACTACGTGAATTTAAAAAACCCAGATTTTTTTAGCCTATTCTTTAGAGCTCTTCTTGATGAGTTTCTTGATATACAAAAGGTTTAAAAAAGTAGAGGGATAGACCCGGTACGAATTTTCAAAGTCTTGCAAAAGCGATTCGCAGATCGGCGCAATCGGACTGCGAAAAAACACAGTTCCCAAGATCCGATTTTTTAGATCTTTTGCATACGAGTTGACTGATGGATAAGGAACGTAAAAAAGCAAAAAAATCTGCATTCAAAAATTTTTCCAAAATCGCACCACCGATGTATCCATCGTGCAGTTAGAAAAATCGGCAAAAATCGGACCGATTAGAAAACCAGCAAGTTTTTAGCCTATTCTTTAGAGCTCTTTTCGACGAGTTTTTTGATGTATAAAACGTTTAAAAAAGTTGAGGGATAGACCCAGTACGAATTACCAAAGTCTTGCAAAAGCGATTCGCAGATCGGCGCAATCGGACTGCGAAAAAACACAGTTCCCGTGATCCGATTTTTTAGATTTTTTTACACACAAGTTGCTTGAAGCCTGAAGAACATAAAACAGTAAAAAAATCCGCATTCGAAAATTTGGTCAAAATCTGGCGCTCCGATGTATCCATCGTGCATTCCGAGGCTCGGCAAAAATCGGTGGGTTTGAAAAAAATAGATTTTTTTAGCCTATTTTTTAGAGTATTCTTGGACGAGTTTTTTGACATATAAAACGTTTAAAAAAGTCGAGGGATAGACCCAGTACGAATTTCCAAATTCTGCAAAAGTGATTCGCAGATAATTGATCGTAATTAATTAATTAGGAGGAAATTAATATCGAAAGTTATATTGGATAGTGCGTAAAGGACGTATCTTTACGATGCAATTATAAAAGTTCATGAATTAGTCTCAGAAATTGTGTAATTTATTAATTTTCCAATGTGGAATGAAAATTCGAATTACATCGGTCAGCGCCATCTATGATATTGGACTGGAAGTTTGTTCTCTGCTCAAAGGATAACTGTAACAGAAGCTTTCAGTACAAAATCATAGATGGCGCTGACGGATGTCGCTAGAGTTTTGTATTAGGAGGATGTAACACGAGGAGAGGTTGATACCGACGAAGTTCCTGGAAATGACACCATTTCCAAGAATTGAGCGGGCAACACTTTTGCAGCCTCAGCGAAAAATTTTCGGCAGATTTCGCGATTTTGTATCAGGAGAACATAATATGAAAGGAGGTCGCTCGTCGAGACAGTTCCAAGAAATGACGTCATTTCCAAGAATTCTCGGACAATTCTTTTGCAGCCTGGCTGTAAAATTTTCGCCCGATTTTACAACTTTGTATCAGGATAACATGACATGGCAAGAGGTCGCTCGTCGAGACAGTTCCAAGAAATGACGTCATTTCCAAGAATTCTCGGACAATTCTTTTGCAACCTGGCCGTAAAATTTTCGCCCGATTTTACAACTTTGTATCAGGATAACATGACATGATAAGAGGTCGCTCGTCGAGACAGTTCCAAGAAACGACGTCATTTCCAAGAATTCCCTGTACAATACTTTTCCTGCTTTGCAGTATATTTTTATTATTTTACTTACCTTAACTTACCTTATACTTACCTTACTTAGCGTCCTTACATACCTTCCTTTACTTGCGTTCTTTTCTTTACTTAGCTTAATTAGTTACAAGGAGAGTGCAAGTCCTTCGATTTAGTTGAAACTTTGCAGCTTTGTAGATATCGTCATGCAGTTTAAGAAAATATATCATTATAGCCGCTACTACTCAATAGTTTTTGAGATATTTGCGATTAAAGTTTTATTACTTCCTTAATTATGCATTTATTTCCAATCTGTTTCAAATTAAATTGTAGTGTAACAGCGGCGACCGAGAATTGCTGTACTGGAGGACTGGGGTTCGATTCCTGAGCCATAGTTCATGATAGCTTTTTCAATATATTTTTTATTTTGTATTCATTTTTCGCCTATGAAAACACTGTAAATACACAATTATAAATAAAATTTCTTAATAAAATAATTTATTTTTTACGCTTTCTTATGCGAGTATATATTAATTACAAAATAATAAGAATATTATGTAAGAAAAACATTTTTCTATAGCAGTCTTATTAACTATAGGAAATACAAAACCTATCTCCCATGTAAGTACTAATTATTAAATTAAATATTGTATATGAATGTTGCCTATAATTCCAACTTTGCTGTGCAGTTATAAATGTTCATGAATTAATTACAAAAACTTGACAATTTATTAATTTTCTACAGCCGAATTGATTTCTAGTATCCAGTTCGAATAAAAATGTTACCGCCTGCGATCAACGCCATCTATGATTTTGGCCCAAAAAGTCAGAAAGTAATAGGAATATAGAATAGGCAAGGAGGTCGTCAAAGAGCTGGTCACGTGGTAGACAAGGACAGAAAGGATATAGAAAAGGATAAAATGGCTCCGGCAGTAAAAAATTATTAATTACTCAATTTCTGTAAACAATTTGTGAACTTTTATAATTTCATTGCAAAGCTGGAACTTCAAGCAACATTCTTATATAATATTCGTAAAGAATTTAACTCTAAATTGTTAGTTATTAATTTTTGTTTCATGGCTTCTATGATTTCGTAACGACGACCATCACGATCTTCCGTGAAAATATTTAATACTAAACGAAACTAGAATCAAAATGTGAACAAAAGTGATATGAGAAGATTCGCAAGAACATTGTTTTTGTAATGAGTGCATAAAGTTTCATAAATTAATTGCGTAAAGGATAGTAATTAATGAAAAA
>NW_016909884.1:942104-948593 GCF_001483705.2 Eufriesea mexicana
TAACCTAACTTGGAGCGAATTGAGTTAAAATGACTCTACTGACACTTTATAAAATATCGTGTCTTATCAAAGGGACTTCGATTCGGTATACTAAAATTTATTACTCTACTGTCGCAACGCTAACAGACTCTAATATTTCCAAGTTCCCACAAAATTCGGGAATCAAATATGAAAACCGCGAGCAAAGGAAGACTAAGTTAAAATCGCGAAACGCGCCCGAACGAACTCGCGATTATTCGAAAGACCGACTAGCCTACGAGATGTACTCCCGAGTACAAGACAACTTCATGTCTCGGCACTCTCCCAATCGGGCCTAGTCCAAGTCCAGTCACTGCCGTTCCCGTCAAGACTTACACGTGAACCAAGATAGTCCTCGAACCAATGAAACTCCCAGAGTCGATACGAGGGTCCGGCGGGGCCTTGCAAGCCAGACAGACACTTCGTGTCCCTGCCCCAAGGGGTAGAACTTAATCATCCCAAGTGGTCTGACCGTAGACACTATGCCCGTCCAGCTGCAGGCCCATACCCCAGTCGCGGACGACCAGGGCTGCTGGACCCCCGCATCGAGTCCAGAAGAAACAGTGACCCGAGGGCCACCATGGAACGCGATGCTTGACGAGATTGACAGTGGCTGGAAGTGAATGTCGGAGACGAGTCGTTAGGATGACTTATGAGACGCGAAGTTGTCGAGTACACGAGAGTACGTCGCGCAGGCTAGTCGGTACTTAAGAGCAATCGCGATTATCGCGAGAACAATTATGTTCCATTTGGTAAACGAGAGGGACGAGAGAAAAAAGATACCGAGTTTATATATTTCGCTCCAAGTTAGATAGGTTACCTTTATACACATAGCGCGCACATGTGACTTAGTCTAGTAATCTATCTTATAAATACTTAGATCTACTTAGGTTCAAACGTGTCGTCCAACAATGTCTCGACAAACTTGAAAAACCTAAAAAAAAATATATATAACCCTGAAAAGAAAATATATAAACCTGAAATGAAAATATAGTAACCTGAAAAGAAAGTATATAAACCTGAAACGAAACGGATTAGTAAGAGGAAACATAATGAAATCGAAACCACGAAGATAAATCAAATGAATGGAATAACCCAACGATGAAACATGAACAACCTAACGATGAGATATAAAGAACCCAAAGATGAGATATAAACAACCCAACGATGAGACATTCGAATGTTATACGAAACATTCGAATTCTCAAATAAAAAGAAATAGAAACGAAAAATAACATCTGAAATAAAGGAAAATAATTAATATCTGAAAAAATAAAAAATAATTAAAATCTGAAAGAAGAAAATAATTAATAGCTGAAAATAAAAAAAATGATTAGTAAATTATTTAATAGGGTGGGGTGTGGTTGGGGTGGCTAGTCCCAACCACATTTCGGACCCCCCACCCCTTCCGCGCACTTAGAAATTTAGATACGTCACTTCCGAAGTCAAACCGACAAATGGTTTAAGCAGCGGAGGGGTCCTCCTTATATAGCCGCCGATCGACCACCCTCCCCACCCCAATCGAAAATTTCCGAACTTTATCGATTCCATTAATTACTATTTTTCCGCCTTAATAGCCAAAAATTTATTAATTTTTTCATTGTTACGATAAATATACACTGCGAACAATTTGTTATTAACAATATTAATTCGTTATTGACAATCACTATAATAATTTATAAACATTTTGCAAATTATAAGTATATTTTAACACTTCTACATTATAAGTTCAAGCAATAATGAATAATTTATTAATTTTTTCACTTTTATTATCAATTTACGCGTTGAATAATTTATTCTTAATATTTATTTGCCATTAATAATAAATTCGATAATTTTACACGTTTTTTAAACTACAATTTCAATTCCTCGAACGCTATTATGTTATTTGAAATTTAATATATTAATTAATACGGATCTTCAGAATTTCATTAATTAGTAACTGAAAATCGCATCTCGATCGAAACGATTGGTTCTGCAGGTGCAGTTTCGCGAACAATGGTCGATTTCCCGACGGTCGTTTAATGGCGGAGGATCGGAGAAAAAACTCGTCAGGCGATCGCGAGTCCAGCCGCGAAATTTCTCGTCATGGGGATTAATATATCCTGAGCCAGTGCAAATTGGGAGCCATCGATCTGTTTGTTCGCTCGGTAATCGAACCAAGCCGTGGAATAACGAGTGATCGCAACGCGATTAAATGGCCTTTCGCGTGGCCAATTAGCGAATCACTCGATCTCGTAATTCCTCATTGTAGAAGACGAGAGGAAATGCCTCTTTCGTTATAAAGTGGACGATATTTTTGCGAATAACGAGAAATCGGATACGAATTGACACGTAGAATTATTCCGATATTTCGTGTATTGCGTTATTTTAAATTCTATAGATTAATTGATATCGATATTTGGAATTTTATTAAATAAAGACTGGAGGTCATCTGTCGTGTGCAATGGCTTAATACGTTAATTGACACGGTGGTCATCGGTGACCGGCTATACTAATTTTTTAAATTCGCGATATTCGTGTGGATAGAAATGGAAACCAATTTCTTGTACGTTTTTTAACAGTTAATAAATTAATATATTTATATTATAATATTTAAATATTGACATCACGTTGCAATATATTTTAAACAAAAAGATTCACACTATCTAGAAAATTCTTCTCTGTCTCTCGCTCTCTCTCACTATTATTAACATATGATTACTATTTGACGATTCTCACGTAACTCTTTCATTCTGACACATTCTTCTAACCTAAACACTCTCACATATTGCATTTACATCATCCCAAATGATTTTCATTTATTCTACCTTAATACCATTCATACATATAAAACCAACACTCATACTATCGTAAAACCAATATTCACAATTTATTTTAACCAAAGGAATATTTTATTTCTCTATTTCTTTTAATTCGAATGAGAATTCTATTGTTTTTTCTTCTTTGAAGAACGGGATCTAATTTAATTGGGCAACCGGAAGTCCGGTTTTAAATTTGCGATATTTATTTCAGCCAAAGAAATTTTTTATTTTTTTATCTCTTTTAATTTGAATGAAAATTGTATTGTTTTGTCTTCTTTGAAGAACGGGATCTAATTTAAGTAGGAAACCAGAAACCCGATTTAAAATTCGCGATAGTAATTTTATCCTTATGATTGCTTTCCTCTTTTTTCTTTTTTTGGAAAATTTTAACGACATAAATTGGCAGAGAACACTACGAAATAAAATATTCTATACTTTTTCTTTTATTTTTTTAAAGAATGGGATCGAATTTAATTAGGCAACCGGAAACTCGATTTAAAATCCGTGATAGAAATTTTATCCCTATCATTCCTTTCCTCTTTTCTTTTTGGAAAATTTTAACGACATAAATAGACAGAGAACACTGCGAAATAAAATCTGCACAATTTTTTTCTTCGATTTCTTTGAAGAATGGAATCAAATTTAGTTAGGAAACCGGAAACCAGATTTAAAATTCGCGATAGTAATTTTATCATTATGATTGCTTTCCTCTTTTTTCTTTTTTTGGAAAATTTTAACGACATAAATAGACAGAGAACACTGCGAAATAAAATCTGCACAATTTTTTTCTTCGATTTCTTTGAAGAATGGAATCAAATTTAATTAGGCAACCGGAAGCCCAATTTAAAATTCACGATAGTAATTTTATCCCTATCATTCCTTTCTTTCTTTTCTCTCTTTGAACATTTGAACAACATAAATTTTATTTCAATTTTATTTGAATAAAATAAAATCTGCACTATCTTTTTCTTCTATTTCGTTGAAGAATGGAATCGAATTTAATCCAGGAACCGGAAGCCCGATTTAAAATTCGCTATACTTGTTTTACCCCAACCATTTTCTATTTTATCTTTCTCCTAAATTCAGTCATCGTAAATAGATAGAGTACATCGCGAAATAAAGAGTTCTCTGTCTATCGACTCGCGTTATTTTTCTTCCTTTTCTTCTTTCCCCTTGAAAAATACAATCGAATTTAATTTGGAAACTTGAAGTTCAACGCGTAAATTGCTTTCTGGTTTCGATTCGAGGAGATCGTAGGATAACTGTTTAGCAGGGGGGAAAGAAAAATTTGCATGCCGTAAAAGGGGTGGCCGGATGTGGTATTCGCCGGAGGATCGGGTTCGGATACCTTAACTCGGGTTATTCGGTCGGTGAACACGAGGAATGCGATCTTCCCAGGAAATCCAAGGTGAAATTCTTTGGTAGCCTAGTGTAAAGCTTCCACTCGAAGCAACAGATTCCTAAGTATTTTATATCGAATACTATGCCGGATGAAACAATTATTTTGAATATTCGTCGGACCACGAAGACCAGACCTGTGTCTGTAGCCCTAACTTCTGAGGAAGCTAGAATAATATGCGGCATATTGCACTTTGGATCGTGGATGCATCGTGCACCATTCCTTTTCTACGAAATACAGCTAACCCTCCTATAACACGGTAGATAGGTTCCTAGAAATTGCCGTGTTGTGTTAAACCGTGTTGTATGAGACCCAGAGCCAATACAAAAAGGGGGATTACGTTTCGAAAACTTACTAAAAATAAATTTTTTTTTAAATTCTACATTGACAACTTAATTTTTATTAAAAATATAAATGTATGTACAACGCAAAACAAAGAAAAAACAAAAATATTCTTTTAATTTAACGCAATTTTAATTTGATAAATTTCTTCGTCGTCAGTGCTCATGTAGAAGTACAGTGCTGTACAAAGGTTTTCGCAATTTTTTTATCGTGTTAGAATGAAACCGAGTTATAGGGTGCCGTGTTGTAGAAGGGTTTCCGCAATTTATGAATCGTGTCATAGTGAAACCGTGTTATAGGATGCCGTGTTGTAGGGGGGCTACCTATACTCAATATTATTTAATTTAAAGTGGCATACAGTGCAAACATTATGTAGCGTTCTAAGTATCGAATTTCTTCGATTTTCAAAAACGTTTATCACGTGCCAAATTAATAATGCGTGATTGGTTTTGTAATATTAAGGATCGCGAGCATGATGTTAAAATGGAGTGTTTATTTACAGTAAAAGTATACAATAGTTATAGTAGAGACGTTTTTAATAAAAAATAATTCATTGCAGTATTATAAAAGCACATACTAGAAATTAAATTATTTTACACTAACAGAATTTTGGCAGTATGATGTAATATTAAAAAATATATCGAAAAATAAAATATATATTAAAAATATATACAATATTTTATATTGTATATATTTTTTCATATTGTATTATATATTAACTATTATATATTATATATTAATGCACACCAAATAATTCTTAAATAGTATCAGAAACAAAACAAAATTCCTAAAAATAATAAAAATAAAAGACAGAGCTATGGTAATGAAATCGACCTAAACACGAGTATCACCAACGAGAAAGATGTGGTAAGGCAATCGGGCGAAATACCAGTATTGCGAGGCAAAGAGAGAGAGACAGAAAGCGAATAGCCTAGCCATAGGGCCGAACGTAAACATCACTGGTCAGGCTCAAGGTTAATCTTGACCACGTTTCCTTGTCTCAGTCGAGCGTTATTCCTCGCCGCGTTCGCATGAAATTCGATCGGTTACCATAAATACGTGTCGATGTTTTTTTACCCAGGCAAGTTGAGACTCGTCAGTTGCTTATATTCTTCGTCGTATTCGGACGATATCGCTCGACGTGCGACTGTGTAACTTCGCTGTTTCAGTGTGGTACGTGCCATCGAATCTTAAACCGTTAGGTAAGGGGTTAATAGTTTGCTTGCTACATATATATATACACATATCCATAGGTGCGTGTGAGTGGTTGCCGAGCGAAGGAATGTGCAAAGTCCAAGGATTTTTCTAGAGAGTTCGGTCACGTGGTAGCGACAAAAAAGAAAACCGTTATAACCGTTATAACCGTCATCTAGAACCGTTACATAAACCGTCAGTCGAGCCTCGTCGGTTTATCAAGCAACATCTCCAATCCGGTGTCCATCTATTTCTATACCTTCGGCATATATTCCAATACAGTACTTAGTCACAGTTGCGTGGAATAGGTAGCTTTAATTAGTTTGCCGGTTTTTCTCTATTTCGAAAGATCGTTTATGAAGGGTAGTGCCGAATATGACACGCCGCGGAAAGCTATTTCGTTTTTTGAATTTCGTCGCTTATATCTTCCGAATTTCTACAGATTTTCACGATTTTCAAATCTAATTGCGTGCAGTAATCTGTATTTTAATTAGTTTGCCGATTCTTTCCGGATTTTAACCGATCGTTTAGGAAAGATAGTGCCGAATATGACAGCCGACGGAAATCGGTTCTGTAGTTTGACCTTCATCGCCTATATCTTCCTAATCTCTCCAGATTTTCTCTATTTTCCAACCTAATTGCGTGCAGTGCTCTGTGTTTTAATTAGTTTGCCGGTTTCTTCCCGATTTTTACCCATCGTTTATGAAAGATAGTGCAGAATGTGACAGGCCG
>NW_016909884.1:951495-1024824 GCF_001483705.2 Eufriesea mexicana
ATGAAAGATAGTGCCGAATGTGACAGGCCGCGGAAATCTATTACGTCGTTTGACTTTCATCGCTTATATCTTCCGAATCTCTTCAGATTTTCACGATTTTCCAACCTAATTGCGTGCAGTGCTCTGTGTTTTAATTAGTTTGCCGGTTTTTTTCCGATTTTAACCGATCGTTCACGAAAGATAGTGCCGCACGTGACAGGCCGCGGAAATCTATTACGTCGTTTGATTTTCATCGCTCATATCTTCCGAATCTCTTCAGATTTTCACGATTTTCCAACCTAATTGCGTGCAGTGCTCTGTGTTTTAATTAGTTTGCCGGTTTCTTCCCGATTTTTACCCATCGTTTATGAAAGATAGTGCCGAATGTGACAGGCCGCGGAAATCTATTACGTCGTTTGATTTTCATCGCTTATATCTTCCGAATCTCTTCAGATTTTCACGATTTTCCAACCTAATTGCGTGCAGTGCTCTGTGTTTTAATTAGTTTGCCGGTTTTTTTCCGATTTTAACCGATCGTTCACGAAAGATAGTGCCGCACGTGACAGGCCGCGGAAATCTATTAGGTCGTTTGATTTTCATCGCTTATATCTTCCGAATCTCTTCAGATTTTCATGATTTTCCAACCTAGTTGCGTGCAGTGCTCTGTGTTGTAATTAGTTTGCCGTTTTTTTCCCGATTTTAACGGGTCGTTTACAGATTGTGCCGAATGTGTCAGGCCGCTGAAAGTTTTTGCGTCGTTTGACTTGCATCGCTTGTTTTTTTTATTTCTCGATCGCTTCTCGCTACTTTTGGCTGTAATTATTGTATAATTTTTATGTCGTCTCCACTGTGAATATGAACGATATTCTGTTACTTATATGACAAATCGGATGTTTCGTTGTGCTAATTAGATGACAGATTAGATGATTCCTTAAAAGGATCTCCCAATATCTCTCTTAATTTTTTCAATATCTTTGAAAAATTATTACGAAGAACCATTAACATTTTCCTTTTCGAAATTAACAGGGTTTGTTTGTACAGTCTTCGACTACACGTGTCTCAATTTTCGTTAAGAAAGATCGAAAATTGCCGGTGTTACGTCTCCTTGAAATTTTACAGAAAATAAGAAGTAAGTTACCAGAATTAGAGTGGAACATAAAAAGAACCATTAACATTTTCCTTTTCGAAATTAACAGGGTTTATTTGTACAGTCTTCGACTACATGTGTCTCAATTTTCGTTAAGAAAGATCGAAAATTGCCGGTTACGTCTCCTTGAAATTTTACAGAAAATAAGAAGTAAGTTACCAGAATTAGAGTGGAACATACCTAATCGCATCATGCATTTTTCAAACAAATGTCATTGAAACATCATTCACTCGTATTTCGTCCTAAAATAGAGCCACACTTGATCCCTGATCATTTTGGAGCAGAATGATCTCAGCAACCTTCACCTTGGATGAATCATTCGCGACACACATCGGGGATATAAACTCGGCTGTATTTCGGAATTGTATGACCAACGAGGCGCGATAGATACAAATTATCAGCCTGGAACTTCGTCAGTTTACCCTAATAGCAGAGCGGCCGATAGTCGAGCAAACATTCGGGATTCCAAAACGCCACTCTTGGCAGCCTACGCTCGTTCCTCGTTATTATCTCCGTTAGACAGACGCAACCAGAGGATGAATACAACCAGCCACCGCGATAATTACTGCTGAAGGTATTCCGCAACGAGACGCTCGCATCCTGCCGCCAATTTCTGCCCAGCCATCTATCGTCCTTAATATTCGCACTCGTTCCGCTTTTCGACCATAGCGGCCGCCATTCCTCCGAGCGAATTTTAATCCCAAGAATCCGGCTTTCCATTCTCGATCATCTCTCGAACCTCGAAATTTGTGGGAGGTAATTGAAACGATAGCACGCGAAATGGTTTCGAAATGGCGTGCAAATCAATTGTTAAATCGTCGATGTTATGCGAATTTTAATGTTGCGGATGTTGATTTTATGTTATTTATTTATTTATTTATCTTAACTCGTAATAAGCCTTTGATGATAAGAAAAATAATAATATAGTACAGAGTTATCTAGAATTGTTGTTGGCCACTAAAAGATACAATATACTATGCTAAAAATGAGTGTGTGAACAGAAGGACGTGCAAATCGATTGTTAAATCGTCGCGGTTATGCGAATTTTAATATTGCAGATGTTGGGGATATTTTATTTATTTATTTATTTATTTATTTTAACGGGTAATAAGCCTTTGGTAACGAGAAAAATAATACTATAGTACAGAGTTATCTAGAATTGTTGTTGGTCGATAAGAGTTACAATATACTATGCTTAAAATGAGTGTGTGAAGAGAAAGACGTGCAAATGGATTGTTAAATCGTCGCGGTTATGCGAATTTTAATGTTGCAGATGTTGGGGATATTTTATTTATTTATTTATTTATTTTAACGGGTAATAAGCCTTTGATGATAAGCAAAATAATAATATAGTACAGAGTTATCTAGAATTGTTGTTGGTCGATAAGAGTTACAATATACTATGTTTAAAATGAGTGTGTGAAGAGAAAGACGTGCAAATCGATTATTAGTGGGTGAACAGAACAAATTTAAGGGATTTGGAGAAACGGTTAACATTAATAAAAATTATGTTGAAACAGTTGTGGTGACTGTAAAGGTACATATACTGCTCCTGTTTTAAAAAATTGTGGTATCTTAAAGATAATAGGATGAATTCAAATTAAACATACATAAAATTTTGGAACAGTTAATGATGCCATTAAGTACCTAATAGAAGCAAACATAAGGTGACATAGCATGAATAATTTATTATTTAATCGTGATTTCTGACTTTTAAAATGATTTTTTGAAACTCGAGATTTGCAGAAGTTAATTTAAATAATGGCGTATGTGGGCTAATTTTAGAGTGACATTCGAATCGTATTTGAAATTGTCACTGTATTGTGCGAATATTAATTTGCAAATTTCGGGGCTGTTTTATTTAATTTTTAAATGCGACTTTTGAGTTTTGACAACTCGATAATTTATGGGAACTCGAAATTTGAGGGGGTTAATTTAAGTAATATCACACGTGGAATTATTTTATAGTGATGTCTAAATCATCCCTTAACCCACGTCACCATTACGCGAATTTTAATTCCGCAAATCACGAGTTCACTTTATTTTATTTCCAATCGCAATTTCTGAATTTTCACAACTCGATAATTAGTCGGAATTTGAAATTTAACGGGGTTAATTTAAGTAATAACACATGTGGACTAATTTCAAAGTGATATCTAAATCATCCCTTAAATTTTCGCCACCATTATGCGAATTTTAATTCCATAAATCACGAATCTACTGTGTGTACTTTCTAATTGCGATTTTTGATTTTTGATGCACTAACACCCCTCGAAATTCGAAATTTGGAAAAGATAATTTAAATAATAACACACCTGGACTAATTTTATAGCAACGTCCATATCATCTCTTAAACCTTCGCCACCATCACGCGAATTTTAATTCCACACACGTTCTATCCACCCTAACCGCTATTCAATCTCGATATTCGATTTTTGACACACGAACACCCCGCGAAATACAAAATTTGATGGAGTTAATTTAAATAAAAATTTCAAGCTGACCATTCAAATAAATACAGGCGTAAAATCTAATTTCATAGTGATTTCCAAATCACCTTTTAAATATTCGCGAATTTTAATTCCACAAATCACAAGTCCACTTTATTTACTTTCCAATCTCGACATTTAATTTGTGATACTTAAACGTTCCACGAAATTCGAAATTTTTACGAAATAATTAAAATAATAACACCCTCGAGCAAATTTCAAAGAGACGTTCAACTCATCTTAAAAATTATCATAACCATCAGGCGAATTTTAATTCCACGAATCTTGAATCTGCTTTGTTTTCTTCCCAATCGTGACATTCGACTGCGAACACCCCCGACCACCCCTCGAAACTCGAATTTCATATGAAATGCTTAATATAACACGCGCGAGCTAATTTCAAAGAGACGTCCAACTCATCTTAAAAATTATTATAACCATCAGGCGAATTTTAATTCCACGAATCTTGAATCTACTTTATTTTCTTCCCAATCGTGACATTCGACTTCGAACACCCCCGACCACCCCTGTAAACTCGAATTTCATATGAAATGCTTAATATAACACGCGCGAGCTAATTTCAAAGAGACGTCCAACTCATCTTAAAAATTATCATAACCATCGGGCGAATTTTAATTCCACGAATCTGGAATCTACTTTATTTTCTTCCCAATCGTGACATTCGACTTCGAACACCCCCGACCACCCCTCGAAACTCGAATTTTATATGAAATGCTTAATATAACACGCGAGAGCTAATTTCGAAGCTTTAAGCGCTCGAAATGTAAACTGTGTGATAACCGTCGCGAGGATTAATGTGGCAGAAAGCTAGGGGTGGGTGAAAATAAAAGCGCAGGTTATACGCGGAGAGGGTTGCCTAGCCCTGGGAGCGTTTGGAACGCTAGGCGTAGCATTGGCGAGCTAGAAATTTGCACGCAGCGCACGCCGGCCATGCACGCGGTTAATAAACGTAGCGCGGCCATAAATTTTCATACCGGCTCGCATGCATCGTAAATCGGTGCCTAATTCGTCCATTACCCCTTCGTCAGGAAATTTCACCCCATCTGTGCCACGCCGTTCGCGCCGTTGCAGCTGCAACCGGGTTTCCGCGTATTTACGAAATTATCGCTGTCCCTGGCCCCGCTGCATTTTCCCGTTCTTCCATTCATGGCTTTCAAACAAATGGATCCCATTCTCCGATTTGGGTGAACTCGCGTTTCACCTTTTTACCGATATCGCCGACAACGCGCGACTCTACGACGATTAGGCTAATCAGCTTCGCTGGTTTTCGTCGGTGAAAATAATTCCGAAATTCTCCCAAACGCGTGTAATTCCTTTATTATTCAACTCGATTCCACGTAATTTTATATATAATAAAATTAAAAAATGGAGTAATGATGATGAATTTTCGTAAATTCCCAATGTTCCGGAATACGTATTATAGATTATAATTAAAACACCTCGCGAGAGGTATTAAATTTTGATATGCACTCCGTTATTAAATACGCGAGCCACTCGATAAGATAAAAAGCGGAAATTTATTTTAGACATAAAACGTTCGGTATCGATCGAGCTCTCGCGCAGAGAAATTTCAAAAATGCTAGAAAAGTGTGTTCAATCATTTCCACCTGGGAGCAACAAATGCATCTCCGAAAATAAAAATATGTAGAAAAATTCGTAAATCATTATGCTTTTTTAGCTCTACGTTATTTATTGCGAAAACTATTAGTTTCTTTAAATTCCCTTTGTTGGCAATCTCTTGATTGTATTTTAAAAGCCTAGGTACCTATAATTATAGTACATTCATTTTTTACCCTCATTCGATGTATTTTAGTGAAATTTTAATGAAAGATGATTTTAATGAAGTTTATGTGAGAGACAGTTCTCAAAAAAATATTTGACACGTATTTTTTTGTCTGCTATCGTTCGTATCGAAAGGGTAAAATCAACCCTCAAAGGTAGGGGTTGAAAGTATATTTTTGGAATATCTCGGAAACCGAGAGGATTAGACTCAAAGATTAGAATCACCCCCATATCGTTCACCATATCACTCACGAGTCAGACTCGTGGTTTTCGCTAATGGCCCAAATTCGTCATCACGAGGTAGACTCGTGGTTTTCACGTGTGGCCCAAATTCGTCATCACGAGGTAGACTCGTGGTTTTCGCTTATGGCACAAATTCCTTACCACGAGTCTCACTCGTGGTTTTAGGTCAAAGGGTTAATCGTTACTAACGTAGGACATGTTCACTGTTTACTAACACATTGCGTACCACATAGAAATCTCTAGGACATACGCCAGAGACCACACGTTTTGACAAGACAGTGTATTGACATCCAAGGTCCACGATAGATAGCGCGCAAAACACGAGAAAATTCATGAGCGGTACTCAATGTGTTAATTAGCCATCGATTCACTATGAGCCTAAAATCCACTTGTAAGATCCACTGTTCGATGCTTCCATCCTCGAGTCTGGCAGTTCAGATCTAGATATTAGCATATTCTATTACTAATTTCTGCAACCAAGTCTGTACTGTAAGGTGCAAGTCTAACTAGGCTCTCGACCTAGGTCGATGTAATCGATAACAGTTAATTCGTTATGCTCCCGAGGTCAGTTGTTCGTTATTACAGCTCAGGGGCTATTATCTCACGATGAAACACACGTTCTCTATTATTCAACGCGGATAATTCCTGCGAGGTACCCAAGCCTCCAAGTCAAAACTCGATAACGAGAGGATTGAAAGGTAGACACAGAGATCTCTGATACCCACGTGTTAATTCTCGTTCCGAAGGATCATTCACAACGGACTGTTGCTCCTGTACGCGACGGACACCCTGCACGACATTGCGAACGTGACGGGAAGCAAGGACTGGGAGCTTGCCTGCTTCAAGCTCGCGAAGGACGTGTTCGGAGAAGTGGTGGGCGCTCTGTACGTGCAGCAGTACACGCCGCAGTATTTAGAGACCCTGGCAAACCGGGTAAGGCGATGAAAAATGCTCTTTACCGCTCCCCCAACCCAACTCTTTCCACCCTGGAAAGCGTGGCGAAACAAATTGGTACGTGTCGCAAACAGGTGGCAGGACTGTTCGAGCGCGTGAAAGAGACAGTCGCCGAGCGGATTTTGGTGAAATCTTGGCTAGACGAGGAGACGAGGACGCAGGCGTTGCTGAAGCTGAACTCGTTGCGGGGAAGATTTCACGTGTGGCCTGGTTTCTACAATGAGACTCTGCTGGCCCGCGAAATGGCCGAGGTGAGCGCTTGCTCGAGTTGTATTCTCGTCCTGTTTTTCGGCTTATGACGAGTCTGTCACTTCCGGCAGGTGGAGATCGACCCGGATGATTTCTTTCACACCGTGATGAAGCGATTCCGACAGATACGGACCGTGGACGACAAGGTTCTGCGGAGGAATGTGACCGAAAAGTGAGTTCTTTTGTTATTATAGGGTTAAAGGAGATTGGGAGTCAGTCAGTGTTAGGTTAGGATAGAGTTAGAATAGAGTGTCCACCTGGATGAGCTCTATCAAGAGTATACTATGGAGAGTGCTGATTATGTTCACTGAAGTCTCAGTACTCTCTTTCAGTGCGGTGAGGGTGGCTATTATGGGGGTTTTAGTGAATACAAATCTCACATAACCTCATTCTCCCTTAGAGTACCGGGGTTAGGATATCATTTGGAAGATTTCCCCAACGAAAAAAGAAAAAAAGAAAAAAAGAAGAAGAGTTAGAATAGAGTTAGTGATCGGTTGTAAGCGTTAGGACCTCGAGGTGGGCCCCAATTAGGTGGGCCCCGTATCCCTGGTAGGAAGGAGACGAGGTTATGTGGGATTTGTATAACCCCGATAGTGGCCATCTTCGCCGCGTTGGGATAACACTGGGAACTCCAGAGGAACACGATCGGTGCTCCCCCACGGCATGCCTCTAATTGGGGCCCACTCTTACAACCGATCACTAACTCTATTCTAACTCTTTCCTCTCCCCTTTTTTTTTTCTTCTTTTTTCCGTGGGGAAAATCTTCCAAAAGATATTGCGGTCACCTGAGGGAGGAGTGAGGTTATGTGAAATCTGTACTCACTAAAACCTCCACAATAGCCACGCTTGCAGTTCTGAGAGAGGGTACCGATTGTATTTGTCTTGAGTTCCCAATGTTCCTCCAGTGCTCCTTCAATGACCACTGTGAGGATTTTAGTGGATAAAAATCTCAAATAACCCTCCTCCCAGTGATACGGGGTATCTATCGAAAATTTTCCCCGCGTAAAAAAATGAACAAATCGCTTGTTAAATATTATAATTATAATCACCGACAGTTCATCCTTCTTTACTTTCAAATATATTATTATTTAATATAATCGGCGACTCTGTGTGAGTATTTTTGTGCCTTCCCTAACCTCCTTTGACTCCCCATAATTATTTCTGAATCATACACGAGCTCCATTTTTATTTTCACAGACGTCGACACCCGTACAGCGTCAGCGCCTACTACGAGTCCTCGACGAACACGATTGGTAAGGATAATTCATCTTTGTGGTAAACAATATTGGGAAGTACCTCGGTTACGAGATAGGTGATCGATTTCAGGCATCCCACTAGCGATGATGACGGCCTGGTCTTGGTCCTGGGACGGTGGCCCCGCGTACGCCTCGCACGCGACATTGGGATCGGTGATCGGCCACGAGATCCTCCACGCTTTCGACCTCCATCGACGTCGACTGCCATTGGATCCCGATATGAACGTCGATCAGTGGCTCTGGATCACGCCGGAGTCTTGGAAGAGGTTGGAAGCGCGGATCGAATGCGTCGCGAGGCTCTACGCCAGGAGCTTCTGGAGGAAAGTTCAGTTCTATGGGAACGACGTTGCTGTACAGGTGAGAGGTTTAGGAGGAGGATTGACTGCTCTGGCGATCCAGAGCGTCCGATTTACTATGATCCAATTATCTTCATCTTCGCACGCCCCCTAGAATTATTGGTCTTCCATAACCTCAATCCGTGACACGTGCACCCCATCCATCTTGGCGTACCCTGTGTGTTGTACCCGATTGTCTTTTTCCTTTGTCGAGGGTACGCGTCGCCGAACGCTCTCGATGGTTCTGATCTTTCCAGAACCCTAATCCGTGACGCGTGCCCCTGCGCCATCTGTGACTGGTCATCGAAAGCTCTCGATCTTTCAAGGTCGTCACAGAGGTATATTTTCCTGAGTCGATATGTATCTTCATCGTTGAAATGATCTTCCAGTTCGATTGGAACGTGACGAGGAACGAGAACGTCGCCGATATCGGAGCCTTGCAGATCTCTTATAAAACCTGGCACACCCTGACGAACGGGAAGGATCGAAGTCTTCCCGGATTGGAGGGACTTCGTCCGAGCCAGCTTTTCTTCATAAGCGCCGCCCAGGTAAACACAGCGCCTTTCATCGACTCAAGATTACCCTTGCCCTGCTCCAGGATTATTTCCTCACTCGATTATGTTGCAGACTTACTGTTCCAATATGACTGCCGAGGCCTATATTCTCTCCGTTGAGCTCGATTATCATACACCTCAGCCAGAAAGGTAATCTTCATTATCGATGGATCCTGGCAGAGTTTCGAAGAGGTTGGAGGATAAGTAGGATGCTTTGAAATGTGTTTAGAGTCAACGGTATTATGATGAACTCTCAAGCATTCGCTGACGCGTTCCGTTGCCCGATCGGAACCAAGATGAACCCCCCTAACAAATGCACCACCTGGTGATGGTCAAGGCTCGGACAATCGTTTGCTGACAACGTCAGGTTTCATTCACGATACTCGATCATTGGGATTCGATTCGGATAACGGCGTGCTGTGGTTGGACACACCCAAGTGACAGGGGTGAATCATTTTTTCAGCAACCGTCGAGCGATCTTGCGTCGAAGGGAATCGATTCAGGTAGGATCATGTTCTCCGTTTATCACGGACGCTCTCGCTAACGATAAATACCGATTTGCAGGTGTTCTGTCCGGAGCTAGAGTGGAAAGATACATCGAAAGATCGAGGAGCGTTGCATTTCGATGGTTCGATCGACGAGAGGACCGTTTGATTCGCGACGACGAAGGATCAATCGATGGATTAAGCTTGTTACAGCGTTTTCAGAGTTTAAGCAACGGCCAGCCGTGAAGACTCGATCTCCGTTTGGTCGTGGAAGCTCGTTTAAATGCGCCGTTAATGTTAATATCTCTCCCTATGACGCTTTAGAAGACCTTAGATTTATTATAGTGGAAGCAATAAATTGTACGGAAGAACAGACGAGATATGCGTGCGTGTGTGTGTGCCTTCTGCGTGCCTGCGTGCGTGTGTATGGGATACGAGACGAAGAAAACGAGTAACGGAAAGGAGACGTACACGTACACACATTGGAATAAGCAAATTTGCAAAAGCGCTTCGATCGTTCAGTTTGTCACGTATCGGTAGGGTATCGGTAAGTTTGCCAATGGAATTAGCGAACGATGTTGTTCATTAGCGGAATGAGCGTTTCTCGGTAGTCGAGATAAAGCATACGGCCATGTTGTAGTCACGTGAACGCGATTGACACGAGCGCCTCTGTAATAACGACGAGTAAACTCTACTTCGCGTTTTATTCGAGTTAGAATACCGCGTAAGAAGGCTAACGAACACAATGTCTAGGACTGTTCAAGCAACGAGTACAGTCGATAACTCGCCGAAGATCGAGATTAGGCCTCGATGGAAGTCGATGTTCTTCGCGAGAGGATAACCGGATGCTCGTTGATCAGGGCATCTCGTGCAAACGGGTTGACGAACGCAAACTGCGAACACTTACGAGGCGGATCATTTAGTTTTCTCGCGCACTGCTTGTCTTCGCTCCTGTTAGTCTGTAAAGTTTGTAAATAACGTGGTCCCTGTCCCGACCCTTTTCGGTTTAGTTTAGTTTAGTTGACATGGACCAGCGTGAGCCAGCTGTCCGCTTGTAACCGAAAGAGAAGCAACGTCGATTCGAAGTCTCTTTCAAATCACGGATAGATAGCCTTACGCTGGTACCATAAAGACTTAGAGAGACCAAGCTGGTTAGCGCGCGCTTCTATTCACCTGTATTTCGCTCGGTTCTTCTCCGTACGGACACAAATTTCGATTGACGCTTCGCTTTTATTCGTGACACCGTTTAGCTCGGTTCTCGACGGATAATCGGGTTTCAGTTCATCCTAGTCGATCCCGACGAGCAGCCCGCTGTACCCTCGACGCACCAGCGCCACCTATTACACCGAGTCGCACTCCTCTTTTCGATACCCCTGTTTACCCGCTTTCTATACCGACGTTTTACCAGCACCGTAGATATAAGAAATATCCACGGAATTCACGACGATTCGTTTACAGTTCGAGCAAGTTCACGCAATAGCCTCTCACTGTTCCCTTTATAAACGTTCCTTGCACAAAATACTTTTACGGTACCGTTTCGCTTGTCCCTCGTCGAGCAGCTGTTTCCGGGTAGCTCGTTCTGTTGTCGAGTTTGGGGGACAGAGATCGGTGGGCTGCTCGTCGCGACGCTCGCAATTCCCCTTGGTCGTCGAAGAAAATAAATGAATTATTAAAAACGGAGACGCAGATGGTTCGCATTCCAACGAGAGGAACCAATCGTGCCGCGAGAGGGATTTCCGCGCGGAAATTTCGTTGCCGCGCGCCGACGGCTAGCGAAGGTTGTTACAATTTTAGTGCGTTTACGCAAGAATCGCGATCTGTGATATTCTTAAGCAGTACTTAAGCGATACGAGGGACCGTTCGACGCGTGCGTTCACGATGATCGTGATTCGGACGAAGGGGAGAATTCCGTTTGTCGAAACGACGCTCAGAGGGTCCTAACAGGAAGGGCCGTCATCCACGACAAAATGTAAATGGCTGATAACTCATATGGCAAATAAATATGGTTTATATACAAGTGGTGGTTCGTCTTAATTTCTCCCAGGTGGGCAAGATTTCTTTTCCTTATCCTTCAAATGATGACCAATATTTTCATAGTACTAGTGGTAGCATGACGTCAAATTGACTTCAAATTACTAGTAGTGATATGATGTCAATATAACCTATCTTTAGATGGAGGTATACTATATTCCACTTGTACTAGGACACAATTATTTGCTATTCTCTAGACAATCTTATATTCATAATATTTCATACACAAAATGTATTTCTTGTCAATACTACTACTATAATGAATTTTATTTTGATGCACTTGACAGTAATAACTGTTAGGGGCCACATAATAACATGTTGTCATCATTTCTTGGCATTATTAATTATTATGTAATCCTGTTCTACTTAATTTTACTTTTCCTATATAACCTAGTGAATAGTGTTGTACCTTTCATTGTCCACTGTATACCTTTCCCTATTTGTGTGCATATTTTATACCACTTATTTACTAAAAAGGGCTTTGCCAGTAAGTTTCAATAAATAAATAAATAAAATAATGGAACAATATATCTTACTACGAGATTAATAACTGACAGAATGAAAATTAATTTAAATAATTAGTATCTTGTACATCAACAAACAATGGAAACTAATAAGTGACAGAGTAGCAATGAACTCAGTCATGCCACTACCAGCAATACAGTATCAATCTGACGTACATCATCACTAGTGTCAGGACCCAATTTGACATATGTCCTTTAAATTATATCTATTCATACTGAACATATTGTTCAACGAAATTCACCTCCTTAAAGCTATTTATTAATCCATCAACATCCAATTTCTCATCTACGAGTTCTTCACCCTCCAAACCAATTGATACAAAGATTGACAATTTTCAAAATTTCGGATTCATCATAGGCAGAACCAGTTGACCAACCTTACGTTGTCGATGATCGAAAGTTGCTCAGAAGCTTAAGATTCGATTACAGCTCGACCTATCGGGAAACAGACGAGCGTCTCGACGTTCCTCTGCATCTAACCCCAAGACCGTCGAAGGGAAAAACGTAATCGATCCCAGTCGAGAAGATCGAAAACAATCAGCATCCACGAACGACTAAACTTCCAATTTGATCTCACGATTGCACAAATTCCAGGCTGCGTGCCTGTTCCGAGAATGAGTTCCCTGACGGATGACCCAACATGTTACCGGCACTCTGGCACCTCCTGATCCTCTGGGTAACACGAAGATTAAGTCGATAATTGATCCAGGCTCTCAGCAAAAATCCTAGAAGTGATTGTTCCTCTCGATCTGTGCAGATGACAGTCGTCTCTTGTCCCAGAATGACCACCTCGCGATCTCGCTACGTTTCCCAGTTCCAGTACGTCCCTTGGTTACATCCGTCCAGGAACCCTAACTGCCCATCCAGATTCATCGGCGTGAAGCAAGATCGAGATTTCGAGGAATGGGATCGACCGTCGATCGAGATCAAGGCAGTGCTGTCTCGTTGCTCCGCGATCGGGAAAGAGAGGTAACACGAGTTATAGTTTGTAAGAAGCGAAACTGAAAATCGGGTTCAAGCGGACGCTGACAGATGGCAGCGGCTCCATGCTCGCGATGGCTCTCGATAATTATTAGCCGAACGAAGTATACATGTAACGTAAAACACAAAACGTAAAATGGAAGGCATGTAGTGTGGAAGACAGCACACCAAAAGACGTGGTATAAAAGGCAGTGCTCGCGATGGCTCTCGATAATTATTAGCCGAACGAAGTATACATGGGAAAACGTAAAATGGAAGGCATGTAGTGTGGAAGACAGCACACCAAAAGACGTGGTATAAAAGGCATGGTATATCTCTGTAGCAATCAAGCAAGTAGCAATTATCAGTGTAATAAAGTGTATGTAAACGAAACTGCTACTTATTACACACTCAAGTGGTCAGTATCTGGATAAGTATAGCATATTGCGAGAAGGCATCCATCATGAGAAACCCATGGCTAGCTTTGTGCAACAAGAAGCTTTCTTTAATTTTAACCCGAGTCCCTTCGGTTCTCAGAACCACACATCATACGTGTTAGACTCGAATTTAAATATTCAGGTATCTGAAATACTTACTTTGGTTTTCGTCTGTAGGATGACGACAGATTACGTTGACGTTCGTCGGAAACGTAGGGACGTCGAGGAACAGGATCGAGGAACGATAACCAACTGCACGAGGAAGATAGTGATCAGCATGAGGTTCATCAATATTGGCCAGGTGTTCTGATTGAATATTAATTTCCTATCAATTCTTTCCGTTTCCTAATTACTATAGGAGGAATAATAAGAGGTGTTTTTGACAGACCGAGATTGAGGAAAAATTCGTGGTGATAGACCACGTGCTGGACCCTCTGACGATGCAGAAGATCCCGCTGCAGAATCCCTACGTGATCAAAGTGCGCCAGGAAGCCGTGCTGCAGTTGTACGGTCTGACATTCCAAAGTGTGAGTATCGGGAGAGTAAAAAATCCCAATTTTGTTGCTTAACCCTTTGAGCACTGGATTGTATGACCTAGCATATTAAGCGTGTGCTAAGTATGAATCACATATATGCATTTATAGTCCCAAATTGAATAGTTATGTGCAAATCCATAAATCCCTGCATAGCCTAAATTGAATGGTTATGCGAATACCCATATATGGGTTCATATTCCATGGTGAACGATTATGTAGAAGGCATATATGTGGTTCATAGTGCTCAAAAGGTTAATCATACGAAATGCGTCGATATTTCATCAAATTATGGTAAAGAATCTTTTACCACTGTACGATGGAGTCTATACCAGCAGAGCAGGTACCAGTTGTATTGATCGCACACTTTGAACTAGGTTGTGAACGCAGAGGCCAGGGAAGAGGTGATCAACAACTGGGCCCCGAATTACACAGGCTGCGACGTTGGATTCGAGCACCCGACCTGTGGCCAGACCTTTCTACGTGGGAAGCCTGTTCCTTTCAGTCAGGTAAACGATATCAGAGAAACCTTGGGCCTTTCTCCAATTTTAATTCCGTTGTTAGGGCTTCTTAATTGCTATATATCAGACTGTTGATTATAGTCACTGGCCACACGACGCCATCTACACACAGGACGAGTGACTATAGTCCCTGGCCACGAGACATCTACACAGGACTGGTGACTATAGTCACTGGCCACAAAAATTGAGTAAAAGTTTAAGATAAGTGCTACCGTTCCTCCTAGCTCTCTTCGCAAAGAATTGGAAACTTTATTGCGATGGTCAGTTTTCCCTTTCCTTTTTTTCTTCAAAAGATTTGCGTCAAATCACCGAATACCAAAGACTGCACGATCGTAATGCTTCCATCTTTGACACGCCGTAGCGAAAGATTTAACAGCTTCCACCTAGAAAATTCGAATTCCATAACCTCAAATCCAACTCAAATATCCCTACAAAGGAATCTCCAAGACTGCCAATTACTTTCTCGCCTCGATTTCAGGGTTTCTGTTGCCCCTGCGACTCGAGCACAGCTAGTATCGGTGACAACGAAGGCAGGAACGCGTGGCCCGAAAGTTCCGTTGTCGTGGGCGAGTTGGACAACAAGGACGCAACAAACAAACCTTGCAACAGGTTACAGTTGGGAAGCGAGTGCGGGAGTTCAGACGATAATCCGGTGGCACGGAGCCAGGCGAGGGGAGACGAGGCCCGGGCCGGGAAGAAATCAAACGCGAGTGGATCTGGCAGCGGGACAATGAAGGTTCCCTTGCCTGAGACTCTCTGACGTCGCGACGTCGTCCAAGTCGCCGTGTGTAAATAAAGAAGTAGGGAAGCTGGAATCCCACGGGACCAGCGAGACGTCCTATACCGTCGCGACGAGACCGATTGCTGAAGAAAGACACACGAGGAAGCAGGTCGAGGCTTCGTCGAGCCTGTCTACAGAGTCTAGGAAGACATCGAGCAGACATAAAACGACATTGGTCGTCGAAGTTGAACAGGACCCAGGTTCCCAGCTGGAGAACGACACCTGCGAGAAAAGGGATGGAAGAATATCGAAGCAGGGTATATTCTCGATGGAAAATTCGGCAGATAGGAGGAACCAATGCGAATTTATACAGGCTGAAACGAGCAATCGCGGATTCCACTCGATCGGGTCGCGAATGGGAGTACAAAAGCTATCCCGAGAGCAAGAGAGCGCGGATGGCTCGAAAAATCCGCTTATGAACGAGCCGTCGAGCAAACGGGTGAATTCCTTGCTCGATTCAACCCGGTCATCAGATACGTCCGACTGGACGACGTGCGAATCCGGGAAAAAATCGGTAATCAAGAGCCAATGGAGGAAGTTGAACGACGAGGAGTACCTCGCGAGCAAGAAATATCAGCCGGGGTCCTCGCGCGTAGACAAAGGCGCGCCTGTGAAGTCGGGCAAGAAGAGGAAGAGACTGTTTCCCGTTCCGTCGACAGTCGACTCGCTGGCGATTCGACCCTCCATGCATTTAAACGAGCCTTTAAAAAATTTGTCGACAGGTGTATTGAATAGCAATAGGTCTCCGGGGCGGGTAGACCGGGCGGAGGAAACCGGGGGAGGTAATTTAAATGGAGTAATGGGAAATACATCCCCGTCGCGGGGGATTAGAGTGGGGACTTTTAACGAGAAACACGGGAGAGACAGGTCAGGGTACGTTGGATCCGCCGGTAACGAGAAGGACAGAAGTTCCGGCGAAACTTTCGGCAAAGACCGACCGAAGCTGGTATCCAACATGGCCGCCGGGGGCGGGACCGCGCTCGGCAAAGACGATTTCCCGGCGCGCGGAAAGAAACGTCCTAGGGAACACGCGGCGAGGAATTACACGCCACAGAAGCGGACTCTGAAGGACTGGTCGAGTAGAAACACTCACCACCTCTCTGCAAGAGTAAAGAAACGCCATGTTACCGATTATGGGACCAAAACGAGACCCCGAAGATCGCGTAGACAGCCACGAAATTGGAAGAATTCGTTATTCGCAGATCGAAGCAGATCAAAGAGGTTCCACGATTCGTCCCGGAGACGAGGTCGTCGAAAGAGAAGCAGAAGCACGTACTATGACGAAGAACCCGCGGAAACGAGTCCCAGTCCCGGTCACGCGGTCCGAGTCTACGTAGACGAGTTCCCGGAGGATGAGGAACCACGACCAGGTGAGAAATCAGGAATGACGAAGGAGAGAAACGAAGTTCACCACGAGAAGATCAGCAATAGGAATCCACCCGATGAAATGGATAAACAAGACACATTGGATAAACGAATCGAGGAGAAGTTCAGTCGCATAAGCGACGCGCTCAAGGAAGACACTATGGGGTCGAGGGACATCTCGAAGAAAGAAGAAACTGCGATTGTTAATCCCATGAACAAGGTGTTCCGAAACCTCGGAGAGGTGCGAAATGAATTAGAGGATGAGACGTCTACTTATGATCGAGACGAGATTCCTTATGGAAAGGAAGCTACCGGATCTGTCCTCGATGAGAAGGTAGACCTTGATGGAAAGGGTCCGTCTTATCAGACCGAGTTAGACTCGAATCGAGATCCGAACGTGGACTCGGGAAACGTGGGATCTGACCAATTGATATTCGCAAATCGAAGGGACAGCGCGATCCCATCCGCGGATAACCTCGACACGTGGTCTAGCGACTACAAAAGCTCCACCAGCGATTCTGACCTCCTGATCCTGCCACCGATGGAGTCATCTTTATCGAAGGATCAGAATCCAGTCACGTCGAACATCTTCGAGAACGAATTTCAACCTCGATTTGACTCGAGTGACACCGACGCCCTGTCAAACGCGTCGCTCACCACGGAAGCTTCGGATCTCACGCGAGCATTGATCGTCGTGGACTTCTTCAAAGTCGTCACTGACTCTCTGACCGAAGCTCCCACCTCTGGCACGCAACCGAGACTCATTGAGAAACTAGGTGGACTAAAAAAGAACATAGAGAAGGCGTTTCAGCGGCTAAGACCTGTCAACAAATCGGAGATCACGACTATAATGCTGGTGGAGTCGACGACGTCTAACGTGACGACGTCAGAGGGCACCACTGTCGAGACGACTAAGATCACCGACGAGGTGTTCCAACCTCCGATCAAACCTGTGATCAGGACGAACGAAACTTCTGTCGGAGGTGCCGAGTTTGACAAGGAAGTCGTCATCGAGGGAGTAACCATCCCAGACAACCTGGACACGTCGATGACGCACGTATTCGCGACCCAACGACCATACGACGACCTGGACAAGATCTCTGGACTCTCGGAACGATCCCAGCTGAGGAAGAGGTTCATGACAGACGACAGGCGTAAAAGAAAACGCACTACAGCGCCGATGATCAAGAGACAGGGGCTAGAACCGACATGGGAACACGTGGCAAAGAGACGGGATGAGAACGTGCACAGACGTAATCTTGCGGATTATGCAGGGAAAAAGCGCGCACCGCGAACGGACTCAGCTGTCAAATTTTCACTCGAGGCTGCGAACGTGGACGTCGTGAAGGAGGAATTGGGAGTGACCGGCAGCTTCTCTCGCGAGCAGAGGAACTACCTGCAAGTGCGAGTAGCTGATCCAGGCGAGACTGAGAAGAAGATTGGCGACAAATTGACAGCGAAGAAGCGCGAGAGAGTTAGACAGAGCGAAGAAGATGAAGATGGAAGCGAGGCTCGAGATGACTCCATGAATGACTCCGTTAACGCAGGAAGAAACGGAGGAGCTGGTTTCCGCAGTGGAGCCTCTGCTGCACCGCGGAACAAACGGATTCATCATCCACGGTTCGCCACCAGCGAAACATTGGAGTACTCGGTCAGACGGGATAACCATGGTGGTGTTTTTTCCAGGAAAAGTTCGACTGGTCTGGGTAGGAGCGAGAGGAGGAGGAACGAGGCGAGACTGCGGGAAAGATCCTGGAACCAGGCGTCGGATGGCGTCCCAGGCAGGATACTGCTACCCTGCGGCAAGGGTAGGCGCGGTATCGAGGAGCGCGGGACAAAGCGCGTGATTTGCGGGGCGGAAACCGAGCGAAGAGGCAGGCGTTTACTGTCCGTTCAGAAGCTGAAGGACGGCAAGAGCGTCTCCGGCCACCGATCCAGCAAGGATCGGAGAAGGACGATGCTTCGGATATCGAGTACGAGGAGGGCGCCACTGCGCAGCGGAAGCGATTGAAATCGGAGCGCGATAAGGATCGCGAGAAGTCGAAGAAACGAGACACCGCGTTGAAACGGAAGAAGAAAAACGAGGATCGGAGCAAGGAGCTGTCAGCCTCGCGGTTGTCGGAGAATTACGATTACTCGGTGGACGAAGACGACGGGACGTTGCTGGATGAGAGACAGGGAGACGATAGCAATCTCGAGGGATCTTTGGGAAATTATGACAGCGACCTGACGTTGCAGCAACTTTTTGGAAAGGAGGCGAGTGCGGGCTCGAGGATCTCGAACCGGGACGATGATTCCTACGATCGACTGACCGACCAGGCTACGTCGGTCAACGAACTCGATAAATATTCGGAGAACCCAGCGAGATCCGTGGACGCGGAGAAATCGGAAAGCGACCAGCCTGGGAAAGATTTCGAAATTTCACTTACCGGGAAAATTCACTTGGAGAGCGATTCGAACGGTCGACCAGTGTCTATCAGTTTCAACGCGGCGCCCGAATTTCCGAGGAAGGACTTTATCGACGATGGGAAAGCGAACGGCTACGGCAATCGATTCCCGTCAGAGTCAGCGAATTCTTTTATTGACGCGTCGGACACGCTCGTTTCCGCTGGAACAGACAATGCTAATTTCCTGCCGGACGTTTTCGATGAACCGCCGGTGAATCGGCTCGACGATCGGTCGATCGCGCGGGAATACCTCCCCGACGCGGTACGCGCGAGGAATCGCGACGGTGGCAGGTACAGGACCGACCCGGACCCACGACAGAGACTGCTCCACCTGCAGAAGAAGTCCATAGTAGCTGAGAAGATCGCCCCGAAAGGGAACACCGTGACGTCGTCGAAACGATCGTCCGGGATTAGCGGAACGTGGAAGAGAAATCTGAAGCGTTCGAAGAAAGCCTCGGAATCCTCGGATCGTGCTTCGAATGACAATCTCGAAGCGGAGGAAACGCTGATGGAAGGTCGAGATGACGCTCTAGATAGCGGACAGGGCGAGTCCTTTGGCGTAGATCGAAATCGTGACAGCGCGGCCTCGAGCGAGGCCGATTCGAAGAAAACGGCCAATGAATTCCTCGATGACTTGCCTCGGGTCTCCTTCGACTTGCCTAACCTGCCTGGAAGCGGCCTGGCGAGTGGAGACCTTGGGAACCGCGATACTCCGATGAAGGACACAGATATTGGCAGAGGCGCAGGGAACGATACTTGCTTCGCGCCGAACATGACCACGCAGGTGATGGACGCGCCCGAGACTACCGTAACCGATAAGTATCTAGGTGCAGTGGCGAAAACGAGCCTGCTGAGTTATCAGGATCTGAAAACCGAAGCATCCGCGAGTTCAATGCGTTCCGAGACAGAGACGCCGACAGCGCCGCCGACGACGCCGCCGGGAACTACAACGGTGACAACTAGCGCCAACGAAACCGTGATACAGGCGAGGATATCTTATCCGAAACCAGCTGCAGCTTTTGAAAAACCGCAGACCGTATCCGAGTACAACGTCTCCGGCGAAGATAGCAAAGAGTCGATCGAGAGGAGGAACATGCTGGCGATCTCGGAGTTCGTGAAGAAATTGGAGACACTCGTGGCGGATACCGGGAATTCGACCAACACGACCGGTCGTACTCTGATACATCTGAAGAAGTTCATCATAGTGCCTGACAACCGAACTTTTTGGAGTTTGAAGGAGTTCTCGGAGCCAGAGGATGGGAAGACCGCGACCACTGAGACCGTGATCGTGATGGGGGAAGGGGGATCTAAACCCAAGCGCGATAAACAGTACTCCGAGGACGAGGAGTTGGAGTACTCTAAAACTGAGGAGAAATCGAGAGCAGAGAACCGGGATTTGATAAAAGAAATAATTGGCTCTGTGATAGGTGGCAAGGACCTGAAACGCCAGGTGACTGCCAAAGGATCCGTCAGCTTGAACGATCTAAAACCGTCCCGTGATCGAAGGATCGATCCCGAGATCGACGTGATAGACGCCCAGATGGAGAGCGGATCCAAGGATCTGTCAAGTGGACAAGAACTCGTGGCTCGTCTAAAAGGCGGCAAGAGCTCGGATGACTTGGCCAAAGTACAGGATGAGGCATCGATCCTGCCGCAGAACGTGGGCAAGAACATCGATGACCGATTCCTCGAATCGAATCCGGAGGTCGGGAAGAAGACCTCGGGGAAGAACAACGATGTTTGCGGGGGAAACAAATCGAGTGTAAAAGAGAAGAGGGAGACTGCCGTGAATAATGCACGTTCGCCGAGTCAGAAACGAGAACACGGGGGTCATGGTAAGAAGAAGGACGCGAAGCATCCGAAGAAGAAATGGCGAAGAAAGCGGAAGAGGAAGACGAAGAAAGGAAAGGGTGATAGGAACAAGAAGAACAGCAAGAAGACGAAGAGCAAGTGGCTTTTCAAGAGGAACTTACTCATGCTATCGGAGGAGCAGATACAGCCTTCGAGGGAAGATTACGGAGTCGAATGGAGGGCTCGTGATAAATTTTCGGCACGCGAAGGAAGGAATGTGCAACCCTTGAAGAAGTCGGACAGGAGATACAGGCTGAGGAAGCCGCAAATTCGAGGTGGGCAAGACTGCGCGGATCGCAGACATCCTCCTCACGTGGACCCACTGAAATATCTACAGTCCACGCACTGCCTGCGATTCAGCGACTTGTGGTTCGTTTCAGAGCAGCCTTCCTAAATTAACCCTTTGACTACGGTAGACCTTGAAACGCACCAGCCGGTAGGAAACCATTTTCGATGTATTCCGAGAACGGTGAAACTTTACGTTAGGTTAAAAGTTGATCCAAATAATAATCGAAACACTATATTCCACTATATTAACCCTCTGCACTCGAGAGGTGAGCCTAAGTCACCGTTTAATCAAATTCCGAAGACCTATATTAATTAAAATATAAAATCTAAACTAATCTAAGATTGCATGGAATGTCGAAATAAAATAATTTTAAATTTTAATTTATACCTGATTCCTTATTGACCGTTTCAAAAATATCCTCGACGTTACAGCAGAAAGTCTTTGAATTGCTATTTCCCTGTAATGAAAATAATCACCGAGTGCAAAGGGTTAAAATAACACTATTTATTTCCTTGTATTCTGCATCAAGTTAAGTTGTTACTGTGCATGCTTCAAATTTAACAGCAGAGAATACTTTTGAGTGCCTTTAGGGGTCCACAGTATCACAAGAGCAAGATTTCTAAGCTCACAATAGTCAAAGGGTTAAGATGAAAAGGAAAATAAATAAAAATATCAAGAGAAAGTAATCTGACGTGATATCTTGCAGGTACTCTGATTTCTAAGCTCACAATAGTCAAAGGGTTAAGATAAAAAGGAAAATAAATAAAAATATCAAGAGAAAGTAATCTGACGTGATATCTTGCAGGTACTCTGTGTATCGGTTAGACGAGCCGATAATAGCTCACAGAATGCATCTGCAGATTTACGTGAAACGAACCTCCCCCGATGGATCCATCTCGTGGAAGGATCTAACGAATGGTTCCAGCATAAGGTAACTTAATCATCAACGAGATCGAGTTCGTGCGAGATCTTGGAGTCACTAAATTCGCGCTACACAGCACGTTTATCTCGTCAGATTGGGTACCTTCGACGACCACTATCGAGACGAGGAGGGTACCATGGCGTTCACGTACAATGACATGAAACCGACCAGAAATATCGAGTACAATCTGGATCCTGCGATAGATCGACTGCTGGTACCGTCGACGATTTCTGGGAAAAGATCAAAGTATTCAGAAGTCGAAGGTTTCGAGAAACACAGCGCAGAAAGACCTAACAGGTGAGCCATTAGCATGCAGAAAAGAAAGTTCCGTTCGCATTGTACAGGATGGTCAAACGAGTACCTAGTGGTGCAAGCAGACAAGATCAACGAGGATACAAACGAGTGCGATAAAGCTGGCGTCGGATTCACGGCATTCGTTGACCAACCAGATCGGTGCGAACGCGTCAGTGGAACCTGTTTGAAAAATCAGCCGCTGGACTACTGGAGGCACGACATCGTACGTATGACAAGCGCAAGAAACGAAGCGATAGCGAGATTAACCTGTCTCCGTTGTTTTATTTCCACCGATAATCTTCGCCCCTATATATTTACCGTGGAAAGTGGTCTTAAATCCACGGGTACTTAGACGTCGCGTACTCCAGTGTGATACAGTACCTGTCCCAGACATTGTCGAGTACCCGATCCCGTATCTAAAACACGCGGTTGATCGGTTTATTAGCTCCTCCGATATATCCCAGTGCTTCGCGTACTCTATATTTAAATCGTGCTCCGGCACACCTAAGCGTTGTTTAATAATTACAACAGAACCCTGGAAGAGTAATAGATAATAGGTTCAACCGGTACTAATATTAGGAAAGTTCTGTAACATTTTCAACGCGTTAATATTTACTCAACAATATAATTTTCATTGTTACTTACGAGCTCTTCTAATGTGCAACCCTTGAAGAAGTCGGACAGGAGATACAGGCTGAGGAAGCCGCAAATTCGAGGTGGGCAAGACTGCGCGGATCGCAGACATCCTCCTCACGTGGACCCACTGAAATATCTACAGTCCACGCACTGCCTGCGATTCAGCGACTTGTGGTTCGTTTCAGAGCAGCCTTCCTAAATTAACCCTTTGACTACGGTAGACCTTGAAACGCACCAGCCGGTAGGAAACCATTTTCGATGTATTCCGAGAACGGTGAAACTTTACGTTAGGTTAAAAGTTGATCCAAATAATAATCGAAACACTATATTCCACTATATTAACCCTCTGCACTCGAGAGGTGAGCCTAAGTCACCGTTTAATCAAATTCCGAAGACCTATATTAATTAAAATATAAAATCTAAACTAATCTAAGATTGCATGGAATGTCGAAATAAAATAATTTTAAATTTTAATTTATACCTGATTCCTTATTGACCGTTTCAAAAATATCCTCGACGTTACAGCAGAAAGTCTTTGAATTGCTATTTCCCTGTAATGAAAATAATCACCGAGTGCAAAGGGTTAAAATAACACTATTTATTTCCTTGTATTCTGCATCAAGTTAAGTTGTTACTGTGCATGCTTCAAATTTAACAGCAGAGAATACTTTTGAGTGCCTTTAGGGGTCCACAGTATCACAAGAGCAAGATTTCTAAGCTCACAATAGTCAAAGGGTTAAGATGAAAAGGAAAATAAATAAAAATATCAAGAGAAAGTAATCTGACGTGATATCTTGCAGGTACTCTGTGTATCGGTTAGACGAGCCGATAATAGCTCACAGAATGCATCTGCAGATTTACGTGAAACGAACCTCCCCCGATGGATCCATCTCGTGGAAGGATCTAACGAATGGTTCCAGCATAAGGTAACTTAATCATCAACGAGATCGAGTTCGTGCGAGATCTTGGAGTCACTAAATTCGCGCTACACAGCACGTTTATCTCGTCAGATTGGGTACCTTCGACGACCACTATCGAGACGAGGAGGGTACCATGGCGTTCACGTACAATGACATGAAACCGACCAGAAATATCGAGTACAATCTGGATCCTGCGATAGATCGACTGCTGGTACCGTCGACGATTTCTGGGAAAAGATCAAAGTATTCAGAAGTCGAAGGTTTCGAGAAACACAGCGCAGAAAGACCTAACAGGTGAGCCATTAGCATGCAGAAAAGAAAGTTCCGTTCGCATTGTACAGGATGGTCAAACGAGTACCTAGTGGTGCAAGCAGACAAGATCAACGAGGATACAAACGAGTGCGATAAAGCTGGCGTCGGATTCACGGCATTCGTTGACCAACCAGATCGGTGCGAACGCGTCAGTGGAACCTGTTTGAAAAATCAGCCGCTGGACTACTGGAGGCACGACATCGTACGTATGACAAGCGCAAGAAACGAAGCGATAGCGAGATTAACCTGTCTCCGTTGTTTTATTTCCACCGATAATCTTCGCCCCTATATATTTACCGTGGAAAGTGGTCTTAAATCCACGGGTACTTAGACGTCGCGTACTCCAGTGTGATACAGTACCTGTCCCAGACATTGTCGAGTACCCGATCCCGTATCTAAAACACGCGGTTGATCGGTTTATTAGCTCCTCCGATATATCCCAGTGCTTCGCGTACTCTATATTTAAATCGTGCTCCGGCACACCTAAGCGTTGTTTAATAATTACAACAGAACCCTGGAAGAGTAATAGATAATAGGTTCAACCGGTACTAATATTAGGAAAGTTCTGTAACATTTTCAACGCGTTAATATTTACTCAACAATATAATTTTCATTGTTACTTACGAGCTCTTCTCAACGTGTTCATAATTTGTGGATTCCATTTCTGTAAAAGGAATCACTTTTGGAGGCGAAGAATTCAAGCAGTGTTCGTTTGAGTGACATCTGCTTCATTTTTCAAACTTTTTCCTTTTAGAAAATTTTAGAGGGAAAGAAACAGATGGTAATCCAATGGTGTTAAGTCTGGAAAGTATGATGAATCCGATAGAATTTCCCAACCTAGCTTTGCGACTTTCTGGCGAGTCGTCAAAGTAGCATATGACTTGGCGTTGTTGTGGTGCAGTATATGATTTGCTTCCTATTTGATCAACGTCAGTCTCTTTTTCTTGAGTGCTTTATATTCGAATCTATCCATTTATCGACGATACATTGTCGAATTGAGCTTTCCATTGAGTTCGAGAAGCTGATAGTTTATATTGGTATATAAACAGTATTCTGTTATACAAGACTCAAGAGGCTCAGTTTTGAGATGGAAGAAGACAGTTTTTTCTGTTTGCTCGTGTTCACAATTATACTCACACTCACTCACGATATTCTCATATGAAATCCATTTTTCATCATTGGTTATCCAATTCTGTCCAAAGTCGGTTCCATTTTTGTTCCGAACAAAGTGGGAGAAGAGTGCAAATGACGACTCACTCGACTGCAAATTTTTTTGACTCAACTCGTGAGGCATTCCCCCCCATCCATCTGGATAACTTAACAATACCGATCCAAGTTTCCGAATATGGTCCGAAATGATTTTTGTCGTGTTGAGTTGAGCTTGCAGGGGGTCCTCCCCCCACTGTTGTTGAAGTTGACTGGTCGTAGGTATCTTCGATGTAGGGGTGATGTTAGAAGGGACGTAAGGAAAACGAAGGGGTGAGCGTTTCTCTTCTTTCCAAAGGCCTGCTACTAGTAGATACATCAGTAAGGCTACCCTAGCAGCCTCTTGTTTTAGACTGTTATTGCAAGATTTGGAAGTTATATATATAGAAAACGGAGGTACGCCGGGGACTCGCGAGAAAGTGCTCAAGTCGGAATCCATCTAGCGGCGAGTATGAGAACGATGATCGCTACAAGCTATTCTACAATCTCGCTGTATGAACGCGCTCATTCGTATTAAAACTATAAATAACATAATCGAACAGAACTATCCAATAGCCTAATATTTCGATCCGTTAATTCGCAATACTTCATAAGGGACCGTATTATTCGTTACGTTGGTGCAATTTATTAGGCACGAATTACACGCGTTCGTTGATAAAACGCTACACGCGAGCGGATTCGTCGGAGCAGCTGCGTACCAAGTACGCGTAATTTCATCTAAATAAACATGATTCGTACTATTGCACGCGAAACGCCACGCGGCCGTTCTCGTTACACGAAGCATTTCGGCAAACACGATTACGCGTTACGAGCGGAATTGTTTTCGAATTTAACGCGAACAACGCGGCAACTTTTCTGGGTCCGGGTGCGCCGCGACGCCCTTCGACGCTTGTAAGCATCGTCGTCTATTAACGGATCAGGAACGGAAGGGTGGGTCGAATATTTGCCGGAGGTGCCGGAACATTTCCGTAAACTGGCGGGTGTTATCGAAAGGTACACGTTCGGTCTAATGTCACGTGCTCCCTGGTAGGAAGCACGGCAGTCTGGGCGGGCTGGTTGCTACTTCTTGAGCAATTTCGCACGGGTGCCGAGCGAGGCCATCAAGTACAACGTGAACGGAACCGGAAGCCGCGAGTTCCTCTCTCTCGAGTACCATTCGCCGCACGTGTCTGTGATCGACGTCGAACTCAGGGACGACTACAATGCCCTCCTCAGAGCCGGGTGAGTTGCACAGCCGACGTCTCGAGGATATGTTTCCACTGCGATTCCGACTGACTATTGTCCAAGTACTTTTTAAGCAATCGAATCGTTTAACGGAACGCGATCGAGGAACATTCTCGTAGATTTTATCGGGATAGGTCGAGTGATGTCCATTTTCCAGCGCGTTACACGCTTTCTACCTACGTTGCCTTTAAAATAGCCCGACTTAGTACGAGCAAACTAATTTCCATGGCTAACGAAGGCGAAGAGAATTTCCATTAAATTTCAGGTCCTCCGGTCGACTTACCGAGCTGCATGTAGACAATACTGCAATTGATTACACGGTGATAACAGCGCTGATTACCAACAAAGGCTCATCTTCGTCCTCTTATCGAGTACGGATTACGGACTGTCCCCAGGGACTTCCGGTATCGTGGTCAAACGCCGAGAGCGCGACGAGGACAGTCTCGCCCCATCGTGATCGCAAAGTAGCTCTGGATCTCAACGGCAGACTCTCATTAAACGAATTCTCCTGCTCCGGTAAATGTCGTGACTTAGCCAATGAAATTCTCCCTCGGTTTATTACCTTCTTTTTCCCGACTTCGTCGAAAGTGAATAAATCACCGCGAGAAAAAGGCACCTCTCTTCCTTCGTTCCTGCCTCATCGCTTCTGGTTCCAGTGCTGCTCCTGAATCGCTTCGACCAGGCGGTTGCATGGAGAGAAATGAAGGTACGAAAAATGGATCGCTGCCTTTGCGTGCGACATTGCGTGTGCACGTGCATGGCCAACGCCCACGATGCAACGAGTTGTCAGCCTATGTTGCTGGAGCATTATCACGCAGCTGGTTTTCGAGGGCCTCTTCCGACCGAGCCTGTCGAGCAGCTAAATTGGTCCGCCGTTATAGCGATTGTTTCTTTGGTCCTAACCGCGTTACTGCTGTTTTTACTTGTCCTAGGTACGGTCGAGGTGTATCCGGTCTTCAGTAATGTCAAACGGTTATTTGCATTCAGGTGTTCTCAAATGGATGATTGGCATGTGTGCTCCGACGGTGGGTCGTCGGGGATTGGACGACTTACTCGGGCCCAGCGAGATGAAGGAGTACTTCGAGAAAGACCTGAAATCGAAAAGCGTGGTGCTTAATCAGCTTAAGCAACCCGTGCACCCAGACACGGGTCTCAAGTCTGTCAGGATATGCGATAGGTGAGTGGGGGAGCAGAGGATTGAATCGTCGGATCTCTATAGTCTTTTCAATTTGTATAGGTTTCTGAATGTAATTATTGATTGCATTGACATTTTCGACTAATATCTTAGACGAGATAATAATATTACATAAATGAAGGGATCAAAACCTGTTATTATAGATTGTTATAGCCATTTCACTTTGTACAAATTTTTGATTGAAATGTCATTTTTTACTAATATCGTGGTGAGCTAACAATTTTACACAAATGAAGGGATTGAAATCTATTGAGTTGCTATAGTCATTTTAATTTGTATAGGTTTTTGGACGAAATTATGGCTTGTATTGACATTTCCGATCGTTAATATATATCGTGGTGAGCTAATAATTTTACATAAATGAAGGAATCAAAGCCTATTGAATTGCTATAGCCATTTCAATTTGTATAGGTCCTTAATTAGAATTCTTGATTCGACTAATATTGTGGTGAGCTAATAACCTTAGATAAACGAAGGGATCAAAAGCTATTGAATTGCTATAACCATTTTAATTTGTATAGATTTTTGAACGAAATTTTTTATTGTATTGATATTTTCCACTAATATCGGTTAATTTCGTGAATTCTATCCCCTAATCTCCCGCTTTTCCTCAGGAAAACGGAATTCTTTCTGAACCTGGCCTTTTTCTTCACCTACCCGTTCGTGCGACTCTGTCTGTGCTGCTGGAGACCTCAGCGACCTAGCCAACCTTCCAGTTTCGTCGAATCGAAGGTAGAAAAAACGTGTCCCGTGAAATCCTGTCTCTCCTATCCCGAGGGTCCTTCATGCATGACAAATCCTGCGTTTAGGCGAGCCTGACATCCGAGAAGGACGAGTGTCCTACGATGGTATGCGTGAGCACGTACGGAGACGGTATAAATTCCAAGATGGAGGCGGAGGACACGAGATACGTAATAGACGAGCTGAAGAAATCTCGGGAGTCCCTGCAGAGTCGCAACAGATACAAAGTAGGCATCGATCGACCTCTGACAGGACCCGGGCCTGTCCCTAACCGACGTCGTTTTCAGAGGAAACCGACCCTGAGGGAACAAAGTTCGTCCGACTAATGAAAACCGGTGTTGCTGCATTAGCGAGCTGAACTGGAATCAGCGGTGTTTTCCGATGCGGACACGGGATCCAGCGATTTAAGGGGGACGCAGGATTCAGCGTGCTAGGCTCGACGGGAATTATACGCAATGCGGAACACGGAGAGAGGATTCGTGGACGCTTCCGGTTGTGATATCCATGGAAGGGGTGTGTCCCCGTTTTAACCTATTTTTTCCGCTCAGTGCTATTTATACGCGGCGGAATGTAAATATTCATACAGAATGCACGTATTTCTCGCGCATCGCGCTTAGTCACGGCGAATAAAAATAAACGATCGTTACGCCGGCGGTGTTTTAGTTGCAAGATTCATCAGGCTGTTCCACGCCAAGGATAAACCGCGCGCTAATCACGCTGTGCAGAGAACAATCCGCGGATTGATTTTCTCATCCCCTCGTTCGCGCCCTCGTCCAATGCTTCACCCTCTTACCCCCTTTTTCTGTTTTAAACGGTTAATTTTTTACGCAGCAACGAATAGTTGCGCGTCGTGTTAATTCGAGTCAATTATACCTGCTCGAAACGACAAAAGCAGAACGCTGTTTTCGTACCACGGTCGCGTGCTTTCGTTGAAAAAAAGCACGACCCCGTTTGTTTCCCGGTTAGCCCTTGCGTTTTATCGTTTTACCCAATTGTTCGTGAAAAAAGCAGGGAAAAATGGGGAAAAAATTTGGAGCTGTTCGAAACGCCATGAATAAACCGTAGGAATTGTTTTGCACGACGAAACGCGAGGAAATATTTTATGGCTATCTCAGCCGATGTCGGGTGGTTTTCATTTTACACGACAGGACTGGTCGATTGCCGGGTGTCGGAAGGAATCGATAAAACCATGCCGCATTCCGATTCGCGGCATCCTTTCCACGTCGCTCTTTTTTCCGGTGTCTGGAACATCTGCATAAACGTGCAATTTCTCGGCGACAGGTAGCCATGGCTACCACCTTCATACGTCGAAGCGTTCCACACATCTCGACGTGCGCTCGACACGGGATCTCCATTCCTGTCGCTCTCGTTTATTTTCCTTCCTCGTCACATCCACATAACCGGGATTTTACAAGGGGACATTGTTATGCGAACGACAAAGCAGACGTCGGTTGTTATCCTTTCGACATTGTTCGTCAACCGCGTTTAACTCCATTTCGTCCGTGAATCGTACTTCTTTAATGGCACACCCGATACAGGATACTCCAGTTAAATAAACTGTCACCACCCCCGAGTCCACCATCGGAGTAATACGCCCCTGTCATCGTCGACGGACTGTTAATATTTCGTTACACGTGTATCTCGACCGCGGATGAAACGCGTCAAAATGGACCAACGAACTTTCACAGAATCCTATTTTAACTTATTCCACCGGCCATTTTATTTTTAAACGACGCTCCCCGCATGCCTCTCAATTCGACTAAACCTCCATTTTCCGACTACTTGCCAGCGAAGGAGGGTGGGGAATTTTAAACGAATCGATTATGAATTCGCGTGCGAGCATACGTCGCGCAATTGGCGATAATTTTCAGGGAAAAAAGGGCATAAATAAAAGAATGTTTTGCTAAGAGCGGAACGCTCGGCCATCAGCGGCGTATTGTTTTAAAATAAAAATGGTCCACGTAACGTTTTGTTAGCCCAACTTTTCCCCGCTGCTCGTATTTTTTAGCTATAATACCGTGGACAGCGCTGCGCTCGCGAAATTTACATTGCAAATATTTTTCCGTGCAAATATGCCCCTGTTTATTGTTCCTCCGCCCCATAGACCGTCAGAGCTAGATGAATTTATCAATTCTTCGTTATTCACTCGTGTTCCCGGGTCACACTGCAATTACGTTCACCTAACGGCGAACTTTCCGCTGTTTTTCTTGCCAACACGTGCGCCGGGCTACACGCGAATTTATCCGCGAGAGGATCACCCACGATCCGCTTCTTCCCCGGCTCGATAACCTAGGCGGGTGTACCAGTTTGTTTATTATTTACGGGCTTTCCGGGTCACGAAATCTCCCAGATTCTTGTAATTCGGCCAATGAAAATCGACTTCTTTGAGATTTTTTTCTGAAGAAACCGTGATAGATTTTGGTGTGCAGTTTTCGCGGTCAGATTCATTCATACTTGACGTATATTGCCAATTTTTTTTTAAAGAAATTATTGAAAATTGTGGAAATTATACGGCTTTAGGTGAATCGCGTTCTTAAAAACGAGCTCAAATGGCTGACGTGATTCAGGCCTATCTGGTTATTTGAAACCAGGAGGAAACTAAAAAGTATCTTAATAAGTATGAACAGGACTATAGCACGAATCATTGAAACAGCGAAATTTCGAAAATTAAAAAATTACAGCATTTTGAAATTTAAATATCAATTTTAGGCGGAAAACAAAGATAATGGGTGAAAATTCATGCAAAATTTGAATTTTGCGCCATTTCTGCGATGAAGTATTGCCAATAAAAAGAAAAAGACAGCATGATAGCTGACAGATCAGTGTTATTAAAAATAAAGCGCCATAGCAATATTTACAATTTTTAATTAAAAACGTTTCCAATCAAAATTACTTCTTGCGTGAATTTTGGAACACCCTATAGAAAGAAACGTCAGATTTCGAAATCCATGGTTCACACGATGAAAGTAGATCCAATAAAGATCTCCTCCAAATTTCGAGTCGGTCGATCAACTAAATCGCGAGATATCCCATCAGCCAGTTCAAAAAATGCGGTTTCGAGAAAAACGCGATTAAAATTTTCGTTACCCATTGTGCCATGGCTTACTAACTTCCCCAATTTTTCGAATTCGAACACAAATTCATGCACACCCACATTTTCGAAAGTATACTCTTCGAGAATAAAAATTTGCTAAAACTACAAGAATATCCCCATGAGATAGCGACGTGTGGGGCAGCTCTGAAGGAAAGGAACCCCGTAAGTTCCGGCGATGGTGTGGACCGCATTGTGGGGCCGCGGTTATCTGCATGCACCTGTGTCCGACTTGGCCGGCTGTTTGTGGCCAGCACGGCTGGAGAAAGGCGGTTCTTTCTCCATTGTAATTCGGTAGCCTGCGGCTACTCCAGATTGACTGTACTCGACCGAGCATAGAGCAGCTTGGAGTGCGCGAAACGGGACAATGGTCGTCACGTCGGCCCTCGCCAAGGTGCATGTGCGTTTCTTTCGAGTATTCTCTGCTTGCGTTCGAAATGTCAAGTCGGGGATAAGAGATCGCGACTTCCGGGTCGGCTTTTCTACCAATTACCGCGATACCTGATCGCCTGATCGCGGGGCCTGTGTCCTTATTTAAATGCTGCCCTAACGAGCGTTCGGCCGACTCGAAAAGGGCATTATATTCTCGTTACAACCGTCGCCTACACGGCTGGTGGAAAAATCCTCGCGAGGTGTAATTTAACCGTGTGTGTGTCTGTGTGTGTGTGTGTGCACGCTCGACATCGCAATCGAGTTTCGCGCGAAGCGATTTCTCGAACAGGTCGGCCATTACGGTCACTCGCGCCGGCTCAGAGGGATGATTAATGCGACGTTTCCGGTAATACGCGGTTCAAGGTTACGCGAAAACGCGTTTTCTATCCCCCGGGCTGTATCGTCTTAAATATTTATCCCTCTGATTGTATCGGCAAAGAGCCTAGGCTTAAGGCTGCGGAAGAGGGTTACTTCGAGGCTGTTTACTCGAGCGAGCAGTCAAGGGAAAATAAATAAACTCGCTATCTCTCGGGTTGATAGAGGGAAGACGAGTTCGCTGTTCGAGGCTTCCGGAAACGGCGGATGTTCGTATTTTTGAAACGATAGGGAGCTTTTGGGGCGGATAGAAGCTCGAAGAATTGTTGGGTAGATTTTTGAAAGGACAAGATCTCCTTTTGATTCGTGAAAGTTGATTTTTTGGCGACCTTTGTATGGCAAAACGCTAATTTGAATTTTACTTCTGAGCGAATGTTGTAAAATTGACGTAGGTTAGGATAAATTGCAAAATGCATCGATAGCCACTGATAGCCATTGATCAGTCGGATTTTATTAATTATGCAACACGGATATATCAAGGAATTAATATTAGAGCGTAAAAATATTATTTATAAAATTTAAATATAATTGTAGATTGCGCGAATAAAATATTCGTAATAGAAATCTGAAAATGAATAAATTATGGATTATCGCGGTAGAAAAATAATTATTAATGAAATCGGTCATTTATCGGTGAACAAGAACTTTGCTCACTTCGATTCTTCGTATTTTATTAATTATTTCTTCACGTTTTATTAATTATGCAATACGGATATATCAGAAAGAATTAATATTAGAGCGTAAAAATATTATTTATAAAATTTAAATATTATTGTAGATTGCGCGAATAAAATATTCGTAATAGAAATCTGAAAATGAATAAAATATAGAATTATCGCGATAGAAAAATAATTATTAATGAAATCGGTCATTTATCGGTGAACAAGAACTTTGCTCACTTCGATTCTTCGTATTTTATTAATTATTTCTTCACGTTTTATTAATTATGCAACACGGATATATCATAAGGAATTAATATTATAGCGTAAAAATATTATTTATAAAATTTAAATATTATTGTAGATTGCGCGAATAAAATATTCGTAATAGAAATCTGAAAATGAATAAAATATAGAATTATCGCGATAGAAAAATAATTATTAATGAAATCGGTCATTTATCGGTGAACAAGAACTTTGCTCACTTCGATTCTTCGTATCTTATTAATTATCTCTTCACGTTTTATTAATTATGCAATACGGATATATCATAAGGAATTAATATTATAGCGTAAAAATATTATTTATAAAATTGAAATATTATTGTAGATTGCGCGAGTAAAATATTCGTAATAAAAATCTGAAAATGAATAAATTATCGATTATCGCGGTAGAAAAATAATTATTAATGAAATCGGTCATTTATCGGGAAACAAGAACTTTACTCACGTCGATTCTACGTATCGGTTACAGAAAATGCTCTGCTACTGCGTAGAGAGTGAAATTGATATCCTAACTTTTTCCACTCCAAGTCGGTAATGACGGAAGCAACATTAGAATGGTAACCGAGCTCATCAATCTCTAAGCCGTTGATCAAAAAATTCATTGGGTGATAGACCCACTATCCTATCCTATACCGCGTGTATAATATAACGCGTTTCTGATTGGTAACGACAAATTTTGCGACACTTGCCCTCTGGTGGCAATTAGCGCAGACATCATTTCGCGAAGTTGAATAGCACGCGTCGTATATATCGAAATATGGTGACGTGGACACGTTGGCGTGAAGTTCGACAAGGAAACGACAAATCAACGATCCGGCTCGTAAAGGTAATATAATTGCGTGCTAACCTTCTTGGTAATCGGAAAAACCGTAAACTAGCCGACACAGTGGTAGCCATAAAAAGTTAACAGTCTAACCATTTAACTGGTGCAGTGGAGTGACGCCTTGCCTCGAATTAACCTTGACTCGATTCTACTTTTGATGAAAGGAGCCATTTTTGCTAGCGAAACCGTTGCAAAACGTTCGCTGGAATACGAATAATCTTGTCTGTTCTCGTTTAGCGATTTCCCGCCAATATCTTTTTCTTTCCTCACAATGCTCGCTGTGTGTTCGCAGATCGAGATATGGTGGAGCTTGCACATACCGAACGATCGTATCCGTGCCCAATAAAGCCCCTGTTCTCGGCCCTTTCTCCCGGAAACGCATCAGGATGAGTCGCAGAGGCTGTTACCTCCACTTCTACGTCGTCGTCCGCGAAGGTAAGTCACGTTCGAATGATAAATACCGCGAGTACACGCGGCTAGCGTGCACAGGGCCGTATCAACTCGGAATTTCGTTGCACGCAACCGCGTCTATGCTTCGCATACCGTGCGTCTATTACACCCTCGACGAAACGGGTTTCGCTTTTAATTTATAAACGATTCTCGATGAATTCGCCTCTGCTACGAACGTTATACACGGGCAGCGGAATATTTCGATACCTTTTAACTACGTAAACGAAGTGACTCGTTTGTTCTCTTTGCACGGGAAGGGACAAGCGATAAACGACCGTGTCCTTTAGCAGATGGCGTTAGTGCGCGTACAAGGAACAATTATACACAGTGATTCTCATTTGAATTCCTACACCTAGCATAAAATTTACTCCATTCGAATAAAACGTACACGAAATTAATCACTGAGAGGTTAGTTTTATACGCACCGTGAAATTTAATTTAATTTTTCAATTATTCCTTTAAATTCCATCGTATATTTCTCACATATCGAATATCGAAGTTTCAAACTACACTGTGGTGCATAAATTTTAATCGGTCAGTGTACATTTGATATACAAAAAGGAAAAATCGACCGAATCGTTAGATATATAATTTCATGCATCAGTCGCTGCATTTTTTTTCCCAAATTCGAGCCGGCATTCGGTATAACTTCGTTAAGGGCGTTGTATCGCGATTACTATTGCGTTCCCCTGTACTCGCTGGGCGTATCCGCGAAATTAGCTGAGCCGATGAACGCTGCGTAGCATTCCCTATGCAATGGCGCACATCTGGTGCCCCGCTCGGTACAGAATCCAGGCGTACAATAGTGATTACAGGGACAAAGGACGGAACACCGTGCATATATATCCTTACCGGCCTGCTGTGTCTTTGTCTTACCGTTTCTCCTCGTCTCTCGCGCCTTCCGATTTTTCACCCCCCCCCCCCCCCCCCCCCCCCCCCCCCCCCCATTTTCTCCCCTTTCCGCCGGCTTATTGTGCCGATCCTGCGCTAAAATACAGCCACTCGGTGAGCCGCCCACGCAGGGACAATGGCGCGGAATTTAAGGCAGCCTCCGAGTTGAACGCGCACGCACCCCTATGCAGGCCGGGTGGCGAGTGGACGTATCGGTGTGCATTATGCACCGTTCGATTGCTGCAGGAAATTTTCGAACAACTGTCGGGGAAAGTGCATAGCCGGTTTTCTGCCTTTCGGCTTCCGTACCGGGAATAGTTGCAGCGCCCGCGCCGCTTTAATCGAAGCTGGTTAGCGCGATGGAGTTGCACGGGAATCGGCTATATCGTCGGTTAGTTATTTATTGCGAGATCGTGGTTTATCGGCGTTCCTTCGTCGTTATTTGCCACGAAGGAATTCGACGCGCTGGCAACCACGGGCTATCGAGAACACCGGGCTTTTGTGAAATTCAACCGGTAATTCCACCCCATTGGTTTACATTTCTCTACCGTTTACCGGTTATTCTTCAACCGAGGGAAATGAACGTTCCATTATGGTGCATTCATACCGGTTGATGGACACGGGTCTATCGATTATTAGCCATTTCATTCTTCTTCTTATTCTCCTGCTTCTCCTTCGTGCAAGTTGAATAATTATCGCGCCACTTTTCGAAACGTTTCATCGCGAAACGGAAAGGGGGGCCGTAAACTATCGTTAAAGTATGCATTACAGCAATTTCTGACCTCCGAAGGTTTGGAGAGCAGTTTCCGTTCGCAATAATTCCATCGTTCGCTTCCTGTTCAGCCGCGTTTTTGCGCCTCTGCTCCACTTTAAATACAGGCTCACCGCACCTACTTCCATTCCACCGTTATCATCGGGTCGGTCTAGTCTTTGCCGGCCTGCCTTTTTCTCCAATAAACCGACAGAGACCAGTTCCGCGTAATCAACAGTCGCGGCATTAAGAGATATTAGTGTCTCCGTGACGCAGCCGAGTAGCCGCAGCGCGTCCTCCAAACGACGTGACACGCAGATGTCTGACGAGAGGCTTGAAATTCGAGCTATAAAACCGATTCGTAATTGCGCGGCCTCGTAACGGTTCGCCAGGCGGAAGGAAAAACCTGGCGAATCTAATAGGTCGCGGCCATTTTACCCATTTCGAGCCAACCCGTCGAGGTTCAGCCTGAGAAGAGCAGGTCTCACACGTCGGGCCGAAAAAGCTTCGAATCGGGTCCGGGAACCGGTTCCAGCAGATACTTCGTCACTGGCTGCACCTTCCCCTATAATTTCGCGAGCTAAACCACGAATTTATCTAGATGTTAACCACTTTTGCGCGACCAATGCACGCCTCCTAATAGTCTCGCGTTTCAACGATGACGAAGGGGAACCGACTGGGTGGCGTTTCGGGAATCTAGTTTGACAACTTTTCCATTAATTCTCTGGGAAAATTCGATTCGATTTTGCCAATTTATGCTTTTAACTTCGCAGTTGTAATTTTATTATGAGATTCTACCTACATCCTTGAACGAGATATACTTTACGAGTTGATCAATTAAGTTCGGTAATGCTTGTATTCCGCGATTCGTCTCTCGTTCAGATATCCACCTGAAGATTCGTAGAAGAGATTTAACGGTCGATACTCGAGTGGTGCTCGAGATCCTCCGGTTTGGCTGAGGTTCACCCGTGCCTCTGACTTCCGGTGTACCCCAAAGTAGGATTTCCGAGGGTTTGCATTCGCCACGCGTCTCGCAATGGGCCAGTTAACGTTCCCTTTAACTACGCAGCTAGATTGCCGTGTGCAGCTGCCGACGCGAGTTCTGCATTAACATCTCCAACAACATGATTCACGCAGCATCCACTCGTTCACGCTGGCAATAGCCTGCGCTGCGTCCTTCCTGGCCCAGGGGTTCCGTGAACCCTGTCTGGTGCACCCTGGAAGCTGTCGAAGGAGCTAAAATCGAGTCTCTGAAAACTGTCACGCGTGTGATAGTATTCGAAGTGCTCTTTGCGTTTCGTTGCTTCTCGTTCAGGACGCGAAGATAGGTATCCGTCTCCGGGTGGTAACAAGGTTGTAATCTCGGGAGTTAGCCGGCGAGAGGAAACATATTTTGTTAGCTAATTAGTAAAAAGGTGGCACGGAGTTCCCGTTATCGGTGTTACGGGTTCGTGGAACTCGAAGGAGCAAAATTAAAATCCACCAGACCAGAATTATCGGGTGTAGTCGCTTTTCGACGCGTTTTCTGTTTCCTCTGGATTCGTTTAGAACCCTGTACCATGATAAGGATATCGAATTATTGGATTTTCTCGTAACCGGCTGTTCCATTATTTCTGCAAATGCGACATTTGTGGGTTATAGAATTTAAGTGGATAATTACAAATTTAAAGTTATTTTCTACGAGTACAGGGTGGCCACTGAAAGACATGGCTATTGAACGATATACAACAAAAGTAATTTTTAGAAACAATTGTTTTTTAATTTTTTATTATTTCAGTTGGAAGTGTAATTAATTTTTTGTAATTACAAAGAAGAAAATATTGGGGATTTAGAATAAACTAGTTAGAACTTTTTCAAATTATTTAGTTTCTCAGTAGTCACCCTGTAGTATGTCAAATTTTTATATACATGTACAGTACGCGACAAAATAATAGCACACCCTATAAATTTCAATATTTTTGGAGTAACTTCAGAATTCTATATCATGCTATATATAGTATATGGTATTATTGGCAAAAATGGAATCTTTTGATTTCAAATCAAATTTGATTTTACAGGAGAAGGTTAGTACCTGTAGTATATCAAATTTTCATATACATGTACAGTACGCGACAAAATAATAGCACACCCTATAAATTTCAATATTTTTGGAGTAACTTCAGAATTCTATATCATGCTATATATAGTATATAGAATTATCGGCAAAAATGGAATCTTTTGATTACAAATCAAATTTGATTTTACAAGAAAAAGTTGATACTGTGCAAAGCAGTTTATAAAGATTTTGGAAAAGAATTACTACCTTTAGAATATTTTCGTGAAAATAGCAAGAATCGATACCTTTTATTTATTAATTTCATAAACCTAAGATGGCAAGCAATTTTTGCTTCCAGATTCGCATTCATGGCATAAAACTTTCAGAAAACAAAATTTAGTTGATCTTTATATTTTTGTGGTGCCTGTGTTACGACTTTATCGCAGCCATTTTTCACTTAAACAAGTAAAACTTCTAGAAAGAAGTGCAACCTGTAGTTAATATTCTCCTGTATTATTAAGGACCGTGTAAATATAGTACTTACATATGTAACAAACGCATCATTATCAAGAAACGTTAAAAAGTACAGACCATGCTATTATTCTGTCACTGTGTACTGTATATCTAACAATCTATCAATACTCGAAAACACTATAATTTTCAATATTTTTCGAATAACTTCAGAACGCTGTATCACGCTATATATATCATATAGTTGTATCGGTAGAAAAGGAATCAAATTTGATTTTACAGAAGAACGTTAGTATTGTACAAAGCAGTTTATAAAAATTTTGGTGAAGAATTACTACCTCCAGAGTATTTTCGTAAAAATAGCAAGAATCGATACCTTTTATTTAATATTTTCATAAACTTAAAATGGTAAACAATTTTTGCTTCCAGATTAGCATTCATGGCACAAAACTTTCAGAAACCAAAATTTAATTGACGTTTATATTCTTTTGGTACCTGCATTACCTGTGTTACTTTATCTCAGTCATGCTGACAGAATTTGGGATGGCAGTGGAGTTAAAAAGGAAGGAGCACTGATTATAGAAAGGCAACGCTTTAATAATTGGTAACTCGATTAGAGACTGATTCGTTTGAAGAAAGGAATTTGGCTGGCGACCGCCACGTGCACAATCATACATTAGTAATAATCAAAAACATTTAAACATCGACATAAGATGTCTCGACTTGTGCTTTAGCATTCCAACACATGCTATTACTCTGTCGCTGTATATCTGACAATCTATCAATGCTCGAAAATCCATCCTCGTCCTCGAATGGCGTATTAAAAGCGTAATTAACCGGTTATCGAATCTACATCCAACCGATTATATCGAGTAACAATAAATCTGGTGAAGTAACCGGTCGACCGGTTTCAAGTACAATCCGACAATCCCCGTCCCTGCAGCACGACGCTACGCGTTCATCCGCGCAGGTGTTAACAAGGCCGCAAACGTCGCCGGTTCTCGGACGACAGGAAATATATTTTGTTAGCTAATTAGTAAAAAGGTGGCGCAAAGTTTGCAGTTATCGGTGTTGCGAGTTGGCGGAACTTTCGCAGCGAGAAACTCGAGCGTTACTACGAGAAAGCGGGACAAACGGAATCCTCTGGCAGAGCCGGGGTACGGCGAAACTTTTGCGCGGAGTTTTCTCAAGCATCGACTCCGGCGGTCTACGTTTCCTTCTTTTCTTCTCCCTCGCCCCTTTCCCGCACTCCAAATGCGCTTTCTATGTATCGTTCTCTAAGTGCATCGGTTTGCATATCTAAGCAACAACGCTTGCACCGAAGCCGGCTCTCCGCGAGACGCTTGTTTGCACGAGCGTCGCCGGACTCGCGGCGAAGTTTCATAGGTCGTATTTGCGGAGACCTAACGTGTTAATGCGCAAACTTGGGGCTCGCAGTTAAAAGCACGCTTAGGAAGTTGCGTCAATTCCGGAAGGTAAACCCGTAAACTTTTCACTACTTCCTAATCTCGCGTCCCCCCGCGCTCGAATTCCTAAGATTCGCGTCGAATTTTCCAACCCGGTGACGACACCCGCCAGAGTCTCTGGTAGAGAAAGAGAGAGAGAGGAGGTAGCGCCACGCGAGGAAGGGTTGTTTCGCGGAAGTGGTGGCGAGGAACGAGGAAACTTCTCGTTCCCGGTGGTTTGTCGGCCTCTCCCGCGTCAACCCTTAAACTCTCTCGTAAACAATCCCCGCGTTCCAACCCCGCAACCAGCGAGCTTGCAGCTCGTGCACGATTCGCCAAGGACGGAGGACATCTGCTTTTTTTACGCCACGCAGCAGCAGGAAATATTAGCGCGGGGCTTTCCAGCTTCTGGTTCGTAAAAATCTGTTTACCAACCGGGAACCAAGCGGAAGAAGAAGTTGATGCAGCGTATATAAAGTCCTTCCTCGGATTAACTTCCGTTTTTGCCTGACGTTTCGCGTTAAATCCGCCCGTTTCTTGCTCGCCCGTGTGCGAGGCTGAAATTGCGACAAAAAGCTCGCCGATGTTCCATTTTTATTTATTCATTTCTTCACTCGTCCACCGTGTTCAGCATTTTCGGAGGTCCTCGCGGATTCTTTGGTCGTCGTCGTTTTAATGGGACAGAGAAGCAAGTCAGGGGAAGCGAGAAATTAATTAAAAGGGCATAGTTTAATTCGCGCGCGGGAAAGCTCGGCTATTACGACGCTGGGCGAACTACGAGCTTGAATAGGCACGGCTCGCGTGAAGAATATCCACGCTCGACCACCCCTTTCGCAGCCTGCACCCCGATGTGTGCGTTGATAAACTCGCGAAGACGCCTTTTCTCGCGCACGCACACTCGTTTCACGCGCGTAACTCGCGACGAGGATGAATCGACAGAGCGAGAAACCGCGGGGAGATTTACGAGAGTAAATGAAAGCGAAGGAGGGTAGGAAAAAGGGTGGAAGTTCAGGTGGCGTGTACGCGATCGCGAATGGAAATCTCGAGATTAAATAGAAGAGAGCCACGTGGGACCGGAGTCGTGGCGTCGTCCCTTGCGCGACGCCCTTCGACGCGGTTTCGCGCGCTGGTGTGCGTGGCTGTGCGCTCGTGTGCGAAAACCGTGGCACACGCGATGGGCCAGGCCAGCCGAGTCGCTTAATGAGAGAGACGCTTGTAAGCGTGGCTGTGTGTGGAGTCGGGAGCTGGTGTGCGTGCACGCATACCTGCAGGTACGTGCCCATGTGGTACGCAGCTGGGGCACCTCGGTCTCCTATCGGAACCAGCTTCGCCACATTCCCTGGCCCGACTACCTGGGAACTCGGTGTTTCGTCACGAGCTCCTCGTGCTCGTCACTCTTCTCGGGCCGGGGCCCGAGGCCGCGTGGCCACTGCTGGTCAAACTTGATTTTCGACCGTGGAATTTCGGGCGATACATACTCGACCATCGCGTATACACAGTAGTGATTCGAATTCGAGGGTTCTTCTCTGCCTAGATTTTCTGTATCGCGTATTTTTAGTTTCCCTTTTTCTTCCTTTTTTTCTTTTCGTTTTCCTTTCCGCGTTCTGCAAATTGCGAGCGTGTCCTGTTTTTCCGCGCCCCTGGATGCGCCACTGGAGACCGACGGTGCGGTGGCAGTTGACGTCCAGGGAATTGTTGACTTATCGGTCCTCGAACGCTGATAGTTTAATTTCGTTAAAACGCCGCGCGTCTGACGGGGTTTTATTTGTTTCGGTGGTATCGATGCAGGGGAATGGAATTGTGACGTTTCATTAATTTAATTGAACGGTGGCGCGTGTCGCGCGATCCTTCCAGCCCTTGGTCTCATTCGTCTTCCTGAAAATCCAGATTTTCCTTGCCCGTGTTTGCCAGCTGTAAGAATCTTCCTCGACCAAATCCGAGACGCGAATCACGATTTACGAAGAAAGACGATAAGAATTAATAAAAAAAGAAAAATAATATCGATATTTTATTTCGCGATACTCGAAAATTTTTCCAAAAATTTTCCTCCGCAGCGGAAAATTGTTCTTCGAGTTGCAACCAAAAATGATCTTTCTTTCTCTTCGTCTTTACGTCCCGTTCACGGAGAATTTGGACAAAGAGAAGGAGTAGAATTCATCGGAGTGGTGGGAACGTTCGGAGCGAGGGCCCTTAAGAAATCGGACCACCGGTTGGTCCGCTCCTGCTTGTCGTCCCTCGATCACGATCCCGATCCACGCGGCAGTCTTGCCGCGCCAGCGCGATCGAGAGGATCGATGTCGTGTGCATCGCAGTCTCGTGACGATTCTCGAAAATCGAAATTCCACAGCGATTTCGTGAGATACCAGTGCAGTGAAACGTATTCGCGTGCCCTGTTCTTGCATCTGGCCGACGATGCTCCTTCGGGAAACGTAATATCGGTGGAAATTAAGCATTTTCCGGGGGATAATTCGCGACACAGTTCTTCGAGTGACGTCGTGCCAGGTGATCGATCATCGAGATCCGAGTTTCACCCCTTTCTCAACCATAATCGCGAGCATCGTTAATTTACCGAGGCTTTTTCATCCGCGTTATTCAAACGCCCTCGGCCAGAAGCGTCTCCGTCCACGACGTCCTCTGCTGGCCTGTTCTTTCCCCGAACAGCTCCTTTTTCCATCGCGCTGTTTTCTTTCCCGTGGAATACGCGAGAGCGTATATCAGCGAACGTCACAGGCCCTGTTTTCCGCGCGGGATTTCCACGGCGCCTCTGCGAGGTGAAATACGCGAACTCGCCCCCTTCCGACTGTCTCCAGTGGTAGACAATTATTTTAATGCTCTTAAGATCACACCTCGCTTACAAGATCCTTCTCGGGTAATTTCTTAAGAAGGGTACCCGGCTCGTTCGCCGCTTCTTAAGCTTGTTTAATCTCCTCGCTGTCTCTTAACAGCGCCGCGACATAATCCAAAATTCATTGTCTCGCAGGAGTTTAACCTCGTCCGTTCTCTCGCGAATCTTTTTATCGTAACACCGTCAGACCCTATCCTGGCTTTTCTCGCGCTTTACAACCCCTCGTATATTCTTCGCTCGTCTATCTCGCTCCTCCCCGATATTCCACGATTTCTCCGTCTCTTTTACCCCCCCTCCCCCCGTGTTCGTTGTTTGATTCAGAGAGACGTAAAAGTAGGAGAGAAAAGTGGAATTGACCTTTCCCCGTTAGGTTGCACCAGTGGCAGTTTCGTATCGTTAAATTATCGTGCTTTACGATCCTCTTCCTGGTCGCAGCTCGTCCGTAACCAATCGCCCTCGACCGTTTCTTAACGCGGCCGCGTCTCCGGGACGAAGCAGTTGCGACAGGTTGGATTATCGCGTCGGAGCAACGATAGGCGCCGATCCCTCGCAGGTTTGACCGGTGATAGAGGTCGCGCGAGAACCGGAAGCCTCGGACGCGTCCGAAACCGTGGTGATTAATGCTCGACGATCGTTCCACAGAAGGCGCATCGTTGCGGCGTGCCGTGGTGGAGATAGCCCGCGCGCACTGCCTCGTACCCGCGACTGATAACAGTGTTTGAACTGTCAGTCGGTTTGTCGGGCCGATAGCGAGTCGGTTTCACAATTAGAAGCCCGTGAAAAGTTCGACTAGCCGGCTGTGTGATTAATCGCGTTGACTAGTTGGTGTCTCCGACCGTGCGTGCCCGGAAGGAAGGAAAAAGTTACGAGACTTGGCAGTGCTATCTCCATTGTCGTCGAGATGGATTCGTCGCGGTGGTAGATAAAGGGAAACGGTATCGATGCTCCACGGATATCATACGATTCCGGCTGAGCGTGGATGGAAAGTGGAATAACGGAAAGAGAGGAGATTCTGGAAGGCACGGCGATAAATAACACAGTAGCTGAAGTGTTCCACGAACGATGCTCGCGTTCAGCTGGTATCTCGGTTCAGACGGTTGCTGCACGGCAAAAATAGAAGCCAGTGATTGATCGTGCGAGTCCCGTCACGAAAGGAATGTAATCTGTGCACGGTGAATCTCTATTCGGCTAAGTTACGGTGTTTACGCGAGGTAGCATCGCGTACGTTGCGAGCGCAAGCTCCATCTCCTGCCAGTTCGATGTCTTTGACAGCGGCTAGCGGTGAATTCGTCGTTGAACAGCGTGCTTTTCGCCATTCTCAAATTCCCGCGAATTCCTCGAGTCTGCGAAGAGAAGCGCCAGAGTTTCCCTGAAAAAGGAGGGAAGAAGAGACAAGCGTCTATCAAACGGGTGAACGAGCAACCTCGATACCGCTATAGCTGTCTCTGCGTCGTCTCTTCCGAGTGTCTCCGAGAACTCGACAGTGTTCCACAGTGCGAGTTATTTCACTTGGTCTATCTCGATCGCGATATTCTGCGGGAACGATTACGGGTAGACTCGGCTCGCATACCTGTTGTCGCAAATCAGCGGATGACTCGGCGCTGCTAGCAGCCTGGACTGATAGCGAGTGCCATTCGGCGCGCAATCAGGGATCACCGATGGCACAGGGCATCGAGTGGCTGGCAACGTGCTCCACCGGTTAATGCCGGCTACGACGAAATTACGTTGTGCCAGGGTAGCCAGGAATTGCCAGGATAACGTGGCCACAGTCGATTACCGGGAGTAGTCAGCAAGAGAGATCCGCTCCCAGCGGGTGCGTCGAGCTAGGTATGTACATTATACGCCTGCATTTACACATGCTCGCGATAATGCTCGTGTCGGAAAGTAGATTCGCCGGCCGTGATTTATGCACTCCTTTGGGTCCCGTTTTAATTTTAAGGCACCTCACGGAGCTTTCGCGAAAGCTTCCGCTTTTTATTTTTTCCCCCTCCGGTTAGTCGCTTCCGATGCATAGGGGGCGTCTTTACTCGGATGCGGTGTAGCCGGCGCAGATGGTATCCTTATCTCGGTGAATAATAATTCCACGGTATCGCGCTTTCTCGGAATTCTTTTCCGAGAAGGAAATAAATTCTTGCGAGATTAAACACGGGAAATTAGATTTACGTACTCGGTAGCACTGTCACTGGGAGATCCTAGAGTGCGCCACCGTTCTGATATATCCCAGGCACCTTTAGCCGATTACGTTCTTATCTCGACGAGGAAAAATTCCTCGATATCGTACACTTCCAAACTCTTCCGAGAACCAAACACGCTTTCCTCGATTAATAATCCCCGATACGTATAAGACACCTTCACCTAGATATATTACCGGATACGCGAACCGTATCCTTATCTCGGCCTTATCGATAAAAATTCCCCGATATTTTCTCGAATTCCTTTGCAGAAATATAAATAAATTACCGCTGAAATAAGGGAACGAAGACAGACTCGGACGGTCGATAGCTGTCAAAGTTAGCCCGATACACGCGACGAGGATCCATTTATCGTTGCGACATGCAGCTAATTGTCGGCTCGTTGATATATATTGGCAATAATCAGCCGTGTCGCGGCAATTAAAGATACAGCGTGCCCCGACGATTCCGCTCGGGTCTACGGTATCATTCACAGAAACCTACGCGGAGAGGGCCCCTCCAGCCTGATACGAGGATCGAATGACGAGGCGAGCGTGGGCGTACTACGCTCGTACGATCGGAAGACGCGGAGCCGGCTGCAAAACGCGAACAAAGAAAGTTTCATGGGCGCGGTGATGACTTATCGCGAGGTCGCTTTCGGCTCCGTTTCGCTCGCGCGGGGCCCGCGTGTTCGGCTTTTACGATTTTACGGAGTCGCCTCGGTAAATCCGTCCGGTCGTTATTTCACGTAATTACCGCCATAACGCGTTTCGTAAGACGTTCTTACGTCTTCTTATAACCGTGTCTCTCTCTCCCGCCGGGAAATAATATGGAGGATGCGGGGGTTCCAGCGAGGTTGAAGATTCGAAAGTTTATCCGAGATCGGCGCGATCGGTGATAAATCAGCCGCGTTTTCCGCGCGGGGAACGGAGCGGGGATAAATTCGCGGATTGGAAAAATAACTATCGACGCGAAAATTGCGGCATAAACGACGGCTCACGAGGCAATAACGAGGACGAGCGATGCACGAGCTAGTCTGCGTGGCCGGGCGATAAAGCTCGGCAAACATTCACCAACCGAACGATTCATATTGGCCGCGATTATCAGTCTTCGAATGAGCCGGACAATGCGACGACCACGCTCGTCCGTGTTGGTTATCTTCGTGTGAATGCACTTGCAGCGTCCGTCGGTTTTGAAAAGAGAGAGCCGCTTCGTAACGAGTGTATCCGGTACAAAAGCGAGATCAAAGACGAGCAGAGCCGAGAGAGGCTCACTCCCCGGCGAGGAATCGAACGTCCGTGAAAGCGTTCTCGGGCCCCGTCTATCGCCTCCAATATCGCGGGATCACGCCTTCGTTAACGTTACAGCCACGCGAAATTCTGCCGAGAGAATTCTACTCCGAAACGAGGAACCTCGTTTGCTCCTTAATTTCCACGAAATTGAATTCTTTCTCTTGGCCAGGTAGCGAAAGGCACCGTGGACTACGAAGAGGATTGGTTAGGTTAGATTATTATTGGTTAGGCGAGTTTTTTGATGCATCAAATGTTTAAAAAAGTCGAGGGATAGACTCGGTACGAATTTTCAAAGTCTGCAAAAGCGATTCGCAGATCGGCGCAATGGGGTTGCTGAAAAAACATATTTTCCGTTGTCCGATTTTTTAGATCTTTTGTACACCAGTTGCCTGATGGACAAAGAAGGTAAAAAAGCAAAAAAATTCGCATTCCAAAATTTTGCCAAAATCGGACCACCGATGTATCCATCGCGCAATCGGAAAAATCGGCAAAAATCGGATCGATTAGAAAACCCGGACTTTTTTAGCCTACTCTTTAGAACTCTTTTCAACGAGTTTTTTGATATATAAAACGTTTAAAACAGTCGAGGGATAGACCCGGTACGAATTTTCAAAGTCTGCAAAAGCGATTCGCAGATCGGCGCAATGGGGTTGCTGAGAAAACATATTTTCCGTTGTCCGATTTTTTAGATCTTTTGTACACCAGTTGCCTGATGGACAAAGAAGGTAAAAAAGCAAAAAAATCCGCATTCCAAAATTTTGCCAAAATCGGACCACCGATGTATCCATCGCGCAATCGGAAAAATCGGCAAAAATCGGACCGATTAGAAAACCCGGACTTTTTTAGCCTACTCTTTAGAACTCTTTTTAACGAGTTTTTTGATATATAAAACGTTTAAAACAGTCGAGGGATAGACCCTGTACGAATTTTCAAAGTCTGCAAGAGCGATTCGCAGATCGGTGCAATCGGAGTGCGAAGAAACACAGTTCCCTTGATCGGATTTTTTAGATTTTTGGGGTTAGATTTTTAGGTTATTTTAGAGACTGAAAGGCTGATGGAAGAAATTCGACAAATTAGGTAGATCCTCGCGAGATTGATAATTACATCGATTATTCGATAACTCTGATAATTGTAATTTAGGAAATTTTTCGTGATTCTTTTCGAATAAGTACCATACGCGAAATAAACTTCAAGCTTTCACGAATATATATTTGAATTATTGCGAGAATTCAGAATGACAAGATTATCGCAATTATTGTGTACAGAAATGGACACCAATATCTTCTACATTTTCTAATAGTCAACACATTACTATATTTAAATAAAAATATTTACATAATGAAAACAACTCGCAATAAATTATTTCAAACAGAAAATTGATTGACACTTTCTAGAAAATGATTGATTGACACTTTCTAGACGATTCTCATGTAACTGTTTTATTCAGGCACATTCTTCTAAACACTTTTTCAAACATCATTCGTACTAGACTGTACTCGCGCATATTATATTTATATCATCGCGAATGAGTTTCACTTATTCAACCTCATTCGCATTCACACATATAAAACCAACACTCACAGTTTTTTATTAGATTTCGGTTTACACAGACTGAACTCACATATTCGCACTTCTCATTTACTGTATTATTTCTGGATGTTCATAGGCCACAGAATTGAGGACAGTAGGAGCGTGGTTAGGTAGCTCCTAGCTACGTGACTGAAATTTATCATTGGCACGCGAGAAATTAGTTGCTTGGTAACCGTAAGTTGGTCCCCTCCCATCATAAATTTGACAAACGTTTATTAAAAAATTTTTAAATTCGCCTTCAATATTATACTCGTTCTTTTCCAATATTTCCATGCTCGACTAACTCCCATCTATAAAGGAAATGTCATCGCGTGAAATTACCGAGAGAAAGTGTCGCAATCTGTCGTGCCTTCGTAAAACGAGAAACCTCGCTATTGCAGCCTAACCTAAACAGTCATGCATTTCCCCGGAAACCTCGAATCTCGTCGTAAACGTGAAAAGAAGTGGTGAGACGTTGCGAATTCTCGTGACGAGGGTGCCAAGAATCTGGTTCGAATCCGCGGCAATGACGAAGGATATAAATAAGCGCAGGCTGCAGGACCCTCGGATGAAAAAGCTCGTTTTGCATCGCGGTGGTACAATATCTCGCACGAGTTGGCAACGCACATTGTGTTGTCAGAGCCGGGCACGTGGTTTATTTGCGAAGAAAAACGACGCTCGGCTGTAAGGCCACGTTGCGCGGAGAAAAATAGAAGGAAGGCCGAGGGAAAAAAGGAAGGCAGGAGCGCGGCCTCCGGAGACCACATCTGCGGCCCACGAATCGGGCCCCACGTGGCGAGAACCTTGGTCGAGGGAAAAAAGTCGCGAGGGGGTTCCGTGTGCGGCTCTTGTTCGCCCGGAACCCTGTACGAAACGTTACCTTTCATTTTTTCCGCGATTTATTTCCAAGTTTCGAGGCGCAGGTAAAATAACACGCAGAGGGTAGCTGTCTCTTTCTACTACGAACTCGCTTTGTACGAGACACGTGCTTTCTCTCTGCCATATTTTATACACGGTGTTTGAAACTAGGGTTTCCGGAACTTATTACTAGAAGTGAAAAATGGCGAGTCCAAATCGACCACGATCTATCGAATTACCTATGGGTGAGAAAGGAAAAGAAGAATCTTTAAAAAATGGAATAATATGGAATATCGAACAATTAATTATATATATTAGGGGGACCGAAAAGTAATCCAAATTTTATTTGCTGGCGAAAAACATTTATTTATTAAAGAAATCTTAAATGCTAATCAACAAAATAATTTCCATCATTTTCTAACGCTTTTTCCAGCGTAGAGGCAATTGTTCGATTCCCTTTTTAAAAAAGTCCTTCGATTTTATCATTGAAAAACTTTTCCAAGTGCGTTTTCACTTCTCCAACATTGGTAAATTTTTTACCTCTTAATGTATGCTCTAACGATCTGAAAAGGTGATAATTCGACGACGCGAGATCTGGTGAATAGGGTGGATGAGGTAAAAGTTTCAACCCAAGCTGCCTTATTTTTTCCTGTGTTATTTTTGCAGCGTGAGGCCTCGTGTTGAAGGATCCTTTCTTTGTTATTGACCAAAACAGATCTTCTATTGTTGGCCTCGACATCTTTCCCCCTTGGTAAAACAAAAATTTTTTGACCGAAAAATAAAATTTACAACCAAGCTTGGACGTAATAACAAAACTTCCGTGTTTATGGGAACGTGTCTCGGCACAAACTAACTGTGAAATGAGCTCATCGAAGAAATTTTGATTACATTTCGGTCCCCCTAATTTATATTAAAAGAAAAATCATTGAGTAAAGTGATCAAATATTGAATGTGTAATTTTAACCCTTTGTATTCGACGACTTTTTGGTTAAAGAAGAGTATTTTTATTTATTTATTTATTTTTTGAGCAGTAAATAAGAAATCGTATAATAATCAACACGTAGAATTATTTAACTTCGATATCTCGCAATCACCGATACATTATCTTAAATTTGACATATTAATTAACCCTTTGCACTCATTGTCAGTGATTTTTTCGTTATTGAGAAATAGTAATTCGAAGACTTTTTGTCATAAAGTCGACGATATTTTCAAAATGGTAAATGAGAAATCATATGCAAATTGAGACGTAGAATTATTTTACTTCGACATTCCACGCATCGTTGGGTAATTTTAAATTTGATATATTAATTAACATAGATCTTAAGAATCTGATTAAACATCGACTGTGTGTCTCCTCCGGAGTGCAAAGGGTAGATATCAATCTTGGAAATTTTATCACATGGTGATTGAAGTGCCCTCGAGTACAAAGAATTAAATCAAAAATTAAAAAATAGTCGTTCGAGCGCAAAGGAATTCTAGCTAGGAATTTTTTAACAATTTATTGCAAAGCTGCATTCTTTTAACACACATTTCCAGCTTCACATCGCGAAAAGTATGCACAATTTTTCCCCACAAAAACATTCGAAATTACAAGAGTCAGCTGGTCTATAATATAGCTAAAACTCACCACTCGTCAACCATTTAATAAAATCGCTGAATTCGAGTGTGTACACTTGGTCCATTTCGCGAACTCAGCTGTACCCACCGGTACAGAAACTTTCGCGAAACTGAATAAAAAGGGAGCAATTTCTTCTTCGATTCTAGACTGGAAGTTAAAAATACGCTGTTAATTAATCGGCATGTTTAATCGATATTATCGATTTCACCGGTGAGAGGACGAAATTTCTCGGATAGAAATTTCCTCCCAAGGGAAAAGTAACCGAGGAAGCAACGGGGCTGATAAATATTTAGAAACGGAGCCGCGGTTGATTCACCATAGCAGACACGAAGCCGGGCACGAAGAGTTAATCAGCGGCCGTGAAGGATCCGCTACTTGCGACCTTTGCGGGCCATTAACGGCGAATAGATAAAGCAAGGCTGAATGGGGTGTCGCGAAATTCCGTGTGGCGAGGGTGCGTTCTCAAAGGCGACGGGACTTTTTTCTTAATTGCCGCAGCGTTACAGTGTAACCGCGTGTGGCGTATGATAAATAGCGAGGAACGATCAAAGGGAGCACGCGATATGAACAGAAATAGCGATCGTTTCACGGGGCATTTCTATGCGTGGTTCGCTCGGTGCAGTTGCACACAGGTCATGCACCTCAAAGGCTAGCCTTGTCAGGGCCATGAATAGCCCATCGGCTTAGGATCGTGGTGGGAGTAGGGAAGAAGCTCGTGAAAGGGCATCGAGTGTTTTCAGAAGGTACTCTCGAGAAGCACCAGCGGGAAGAATGGAGGCGAACGGTACAGATTGCGGGCCCAGAAACGATACGTCTGTTGAAATGATTTTTTCCAACAAACCATGACCTGGACACGCGTTTTTCTATTCTAGTCCCACCGAGAGATTGCAATTTTGAAGCGACACCCGTTATGGGGGATCCTCATGTAGTCGGAAAAAGAAATCGATTTTTTCTTCTTTTTATTGTTTTAACCCTTTGCCCTCGAAACGTAACTCTCGTTTTCAGTCACCGTTTGTTTCAATACCTGGAAGCTGGAGTAACGAGTATGAGATATTAGTAGATTAGAAATAACTCCACATGAAATATTGGAATGAAATACACGTGATTTTCTCTTTTTATTTTAACACGAATGGTATCACTAAGGTAAGAAAAATATAAGAAAAGCTTCGAATTGTCATATCTTCATAACGAGGGAATTTTCCAGTGCACAGGGATAATAATTTGAACAACCAATTGCATTTCCTACCACGTTAAACGTGGAATTGGTACTGTTTATTTTAATCATCTTACCATTATTCGATACCTTTTTTAATCCTTTGGACTCGAAGACTTTTTCGTCGTAAACAGCAATTCGAAGCTTTCCTTAGATTTTCATAAGCTAAAATTTCTTTATGCCAAAATAAAAAAAGGAAATCGTGCATTTGCGTGAGAAATGAAGGAATAGAATTATTTTATTTCGATATTTCGCGCGTAATTGTTAATATAATTATCATCATTCGTTATTTGAGTTATAGCATTGAAGCAAACGGTGGCTGAGAATCACCTCTCGAGTGCAAAGGGTTAATTAATAGTACATTCCTGGAATGTATTTGCAAATTTTCAATGCGATTCTCGAAATTTTAACCCTTTGCACTCGACGATTTTTTGGCTAGAGAAAAGTAGAAAATCAAAGATTCTCTATTAAAATACTGACGATACTTTTTTGAGCAGTGAATAAAGAATTTTATAATAATAGAATTATAGAATTATTTGATTTCGATAACTTGCACACTGTTACATTACATTAAATTTGATATATTAATTAATATTTATCTTCCAAATTTTATGAAATGGTGACTGAGGGTCACTTCTCGGGTGCAAAAGGGTTAAGGGTCTCACAGGTTTCTCGAAACCACTTTTTTCAAATTGGAGAGAGAGATATACCAAAAATTAGGTTACCAATTCTATTGAAATTTAGCATACGTATACTATGATACATGTACTGATCGATGAATCTATAAGATAGACAAAATAAATAATTTAAACAACCGTTTTATGTCGTACATAAATAGGTGCAAAATTTTTGCGAGAAAATCAACTTCTTCAAATATATATGCATATATACCAACACTTTTTGCCACGTCGTTGGGTAAAAGTTTCGTCTATTGGGCCCACGTGTTTACGATAAATCTGAACCGCGGTATGTATGTACATAGATGCGTGAAATGTGTGTATGCGTACTCGATTTGTCTATTTGCATTCCACGTATGTTTGTTTCGCGATAAATTTACCACAATAGGGCAAATAACCAGTAGACAAAAAGTGACAAAATAAAGATTGGAGAGGAAATGGAATTAGAGACATGGAAAAATTGATTATGCTGGAAAATATGGCAAAATTCGTGGAAAAAATATTTTTCATCTGAAAAATGGCCGCGAATGATAAAAGTCATATATCAATGACATGCTCGAAAATAAATTTAAGGGGTTCAATTCGGGTGACTATGATAGCACTGAATTGACCACAATTTTTAATTTTCTATGTACGTTTGAATATATTACATGGAATATTTATAAATAGTAACATTTTAAGTCGAGAGGACTGGAAGAAGACAAATTTTAGGCTATTTTTTTGCCCACGTTAATTAGGCTAGTTTTACTCCTATCAGTGAGTACTGTAAGCTCAAATCTTTGTCCCTGATTATGACAATCTTGATTCGACTACTATTTAAAAACTAATTTTCTAATTCTAATACTAATTCTATTATTAATTTTCTAATTATAATACTAATTCTATTATTAATTTTCTAATTATAATACTAATTCTATTATTAATTTTCTAATTATAATACTAATTCTATTATTAATTTTCTAATTCTAATACTACATAGAATATTGGTAAATAATTTTATTTTTAATTTCCGGTTATTAAATTTTCCTGATAGCAGCATCGCAATTACTTCCATTTTTCTTGGCGTGTTAGTTTAAATTATCGCGTGGATTTTGCAGGAAAAATTAGTTGGAACTAATGTTAGGTTGTGTGTGCAAGTCTGACGGGCGTTTCCTCTCTCATCTTCCAGGAAGACCGGAGTAATAATTTATAAGTTAATTCACGTGGTTTTCAATCCTGCGATAATGAAAACGAAGTTTCAGCTGAAGACTTTACCTTTTAAACATCCTGTATAAGGAAAGTCGTGGCCAAGTGACTAACGCAATATCGTTAAACGTGGAATTTTTAATTAAAAGTTTAAAACCCGCCATTCGAGCCGTGATAGGATTAATGTAAAATATTTACCTGTCACTTTACATTCGAACAGCGACACGAGATTGTCCTTTGATATCCTATGTATTTTCGCGAGTTCGGTGTTCACGGCCGTTGGAATGTGGAGATCGAGCTTCTCATTAAGCAAAAGGGAAAAAGGCAGGAAAAATGTCAAAGTTCCGTAACAAGGTATTACAGACAGAATATCGAAACGTTCGATGCTCTCCTTCCAGGACCGTGATTTTTAATATCCCTCGGGCGATACCTTTTCTTTTTTCCCTCCATTAATATTCCTATCGCGTACTTCGGTGTAATGGTACCCCGGTTACATGGCGGCTCTTCGATTGATATTCGAAACGCGCCTTTTTCGCGTTTCCACGCTCGCCAATTCGAACGCGAAAATTTCAATCCACACGCTCGGATCCGAAACGAGAATTCCCGTTAATACGTTTCAACGCGATGAAATATGTGCCATTACTCGGGGATAATCTTATCCGTCATCTTGGTCACTCGCGACACCTGCGTGACGAGTGTGACAAGCCACCTGATCGCGTTAACATCCGTACAAGACATCCTCCGAACGAAATCCGCAGATTATTCTGCCAGGCCTTCGAGTCGTTCCACGGCTCGGCAAATCTGTCTTAAATTCTACCAATCATACACGAATTACGTGGAGCACATCAACAAACCATGGGCGTGACACGTGGAGTTTGCATTTGGCCCGGCCGAGGTACCACGTGTCGGGCCCGTGATAGTCAATTTCGACCCGATCGACGTACCACGTTCCAGACCCGTGATAGTCAGTTTCGACCCGATCGACGTACCACGTTCCAGACCCGTGATAGTCAGTTTCGACCCGATCGATGTACCACGTGCCAGGCCCGTGATAATCAGTTTTGGCTCGAAAATCTGACCACGAGTCTCACACGTGGTTGTTGGCCAAAGGGTTAATGGTCTATCCATCTAAGTTACAGTTAAGTGCAAGCATACTCGGTGTGCATTCAAAGTCGATGTTCTCGAAGCTTGAAATGAAGTTTTCCAGTTATATTATCGATACTGGGACACCCTGTATATTGTTAATTATATCACAGCATACGGTTAGATCCCTGCACATCGCAATAAAGCTTGTATCTCGAAGTGAATCGCAATATAGTTGAATGGAATGATTCGATAAGAAATTTTCGCCTCGCAATTCTTCTCCCTATTCGACTCGTCGACGCTTTCTAAAGAACTGCAGCTGATACGCGGTGTTCCGTGGACATAAACGCGTGTGCTATTAAGTGGCGTGGAAGAGCTGTATTATCTCGCGTTACGTAGGCGAGCATCAATCCGTTAGGAAGATTAATGGCCCGGCATTATCAGCCAGATACAGCGGAGTCAATCTGTAGGTTTTTCAGCCGCGGCAAGTCTTCATCGTGACGTGCCGAAAATTCGTTTATCATTGGCCGGATGAAACAGGGATCCACCGTGTGATCGCTTTTCTTCCTGCCCGCTGCCATAGTTTCGCCATCGCGCTCGCGAAGGATGATTTCGAAACACGCCGTCGAGTCTGCGCGCAGAGAGGGAGAGACAAGTCTTCCACCTCCGAACGGATAAATAATTTAGCCGTTCGAATGGCGACTCGATCGTTCAGATTTTGCGTAGATAAGTGCCACCTGCGTCCGCGACTCGCAATTGGCCGTTTCGAGTCCAACGCAGCGCCCCCTCAGTCGCATTTTTACTTACGCTCAACAAAGCGAGATCTGGCATTTTTCAGCGCCAATCGAATGCGCGTGATTGCGCTATTCAGATTCTCTGACAAACGCTGCCGTTCCATTAGTTCGAGATACTTCGTGGACTTGCTCGAATTCTACTGCAGCGCCATCTCGATCGTAGAGATATTCGAGGTAGGTTAAGCACGATATTCGAGCAAGGCCCGAAACGAATGCGATTATCTAGTACAGATTTTGTATCGCGATTTGTAATTAATTTCGTCTACAGTGTTATAAAACCTGAACTTGTGCTACGGGAATCGTGAAAGTGTTAGACACGAGTGTCACTATTAGAAATATACCTCGAATTTTCAAAATGAAAATTGGAAGAAGAAATTTAGGGGGGTCTTCCTAGTATCTTGTCCGATTTTTCCCAATATTTTTGAAAAATTATTAGGAGGAACCTTTGAGACCGTGCGTTTTGAAATTAACAGGGTGTGTTTGTACAGGTTTGGACTATATGTGTCGCATTTTTCGTTAAAAAAGGTTGAAAATTGCCGGTGTTACGAGCCGTTGTCTGAGAGGCCTCTTAAAAATCTGTTATCGATAATATCTATAGTACAGACTCTTCCTGCTATTTGAAATAAAATACTCAACAGGATTTCTGTTAAGTATGAGAACAGCTATAACTGGTACGTAAAAGAAAAACTAAAATTATCGGGAAATTAAAAAATGGCGGCACTCTGAATATATCTTACCGATTTTTTCACTTTCTTTTCAAATATACGAGTATGAAAGGGATAGAAAGAATGCGAATTTTTGAATAATTCTAGTAGAAGTTATAGCCAAAAATATACCGAATATTTTTGCAAAATTTCATGCGAATCTGTCAAATACAGTTTGAGAAATTACGAACATCGTTTTGGAAAACACAGTTTCGAGAGATACGCGTTTAAATTTTCACTGACGCCATCTAAAAATTTGAATCCAATATTTTTAGAAAGTATTCCTGAAAACATGTACTTCAAGAAAAAAAAAAAGAAAAAGAATTGATGTTTTTGGCCCTAAATAGTAGAAGACCCATAAATCGCAGTACTCTACCGCAGCGCCACCTCAGTCGCGCGGATATTTAAGATAAACGAATTGCAATGGCGTCGCTTGGTCACTTTTTAGCATAAATCGAAGCGCGACGATTCGTCTGATATTTCTCGATGATATCTCCACGATGATACACAGCAGTCAAACGATCAATGCTCGATTCTTAAGACCCAAGCTTCCAACCCAAAGTTCCAGAGCGATTTCGTCTTCGTCGTACAGCACAATCTCGAAATTAAATCGGATCGCGATCCGTGGAGGATCGGTGAAGGCAGAAAGAAGAGAGACTCAGGAAACTGCGAAAGAGAGAGAGAGAGAGAACACAGAGAGGAGCAGAGAGGAGATTAAAGGTCTCGTCGTGCGATCAATCGAGGGGTCAAAGAGGTTTAAACGTGGCGCACAAGCCTCTCGAGCTCGGCAGCTTAACGAGCGTCGCTAACGCGTACGAGTGTTCTCGCGATTGATGCGTGCAACGATTATTAACCCATTAAAAGGAAAAAGAAAAGAATCGGTGCCACGGTCACGTTGCCCACGTCGCTTCTCTCGCATTCCAGCCTCGTCCCATTGAAAAGACACGCGAGACTTTCGACGTTGTTGTCGATGGATCGGCCAGATATATACCTACGCGCTGTTGTTCTCTTCGAGGCGTCCCGCTGCTCTTGGCACCGGTCCAGGGGCGTCTGTTTAAAGGACCGTGAAGCAGCACGGGGACAACGGGTGAAAAACGCTTCCTCGATAGATAGGGGTGTCTTTATTTTCGCCCCATGTAGCCCGGGTGGTCCGGAAGCGAATAAATAGGCAACGCTGTGCAGCTTTTTCTCAGCTTTCTGTCAGCTTCTTCCTCTGCATCCCGCGTGTCGTTACTTCCAATTTCCCATTTCCATACGGACCATCCGTCCGCCATTTCTCCGCGTCGAGGTATGGGACCACTAATACTGAGTATGGGTCTAATAATCGTTCCTTTCTCTCCCACGCGAAACGAAATGCCGCATTTTCCGATGGAACCGTCGAATCGAACGTTTTCCACAGTGTTCGCGACAGGGAAAAGCGTGAACCGTGAACCGTGAGTTGGCAACTGACGCGTAGTTAGCGAAAGAGGGGCCCACGCGGCCGCGACAGCGTAGGCGACAAGCGTGCACCGCGTTAGGCGAATCGACAACGAAAGATCGGCCGATTCGAGAGAAGTATCGACCACGCGCATAATTGGTATTCGCGTAAGCGCGATCGTCGAGTTTCTTTGCCGAGGCAGACAACAGGCGTTGACTCGCGTGTGGTCCCACCGGCTCGTGTTCGCCACTCGATTCAGCGAGTCCGATGCCTCGGAGATAGCGCACCACCGATTACGAGTCGAGACAGTGGAAATGCTCGTTCACGAGCATCGGATGTTAATTAACATCTTTTTCCTTTTGTCCCCGATCGAAGCGACGGTGGAGACTATGGCTGCAGTCCGTTTCAGTGTATGCTTCAACTTTGAAATCGTTTAGGGCAGTGATGGCGGAGCTTTTGAGCTTGGTGTGTCACGTTTGGAAGTATGCATAATGTTTGGGTAATAATTTCTAGGTCTATTAATTAGTTAACTGCGGTCGATGCATATACACGACAGTCGAAAGCTCTATTCTGGAGCTTTAGACGTGTACACACGTCTTGTAAAATAAAGAATTATTATTGATTATAAAAATTCGAAATTTCTGTAAGGTAAAATATAAATACCATTTGGTGTGTTTCCTTTATATTACTAATAGATCTGCAATGTATTTTAGGTATATTTTATGAGGAGAAAATTGGTTATTCTTTTCGGTATATCGAATATTCTTCGTAGAGTGTATTATTTTTCACATGACTGATAATTTTCTTCAATTCATAAATCATTATTCTTTTTTATCTCTACATTATTTATTGCGAAAACTATTAGTTTCTTTAAATTCCCTAAAGTTTGAAAGCCTGGGTACCTATAATTATAATACATTCATTTTTACCCTCATTCGATGTATAATTACATATGGCCTTGATACAGCCTTGATACTTATTTGAAAATATCTAATAAAGGCCCGTACACGCCGATTTTGATGAAATTTATTCTAGAGACAGTTCTCAAAGAAATATTTGACACGTATTTTTGTTTTATCTGCTATCGTTTATGTCGAAGGGGTGAAATCAGCCCTCAAAGGTAAGGGTTGTAAGCATATTTTTGGAATATCTCGGGAACCGAGGGGATTAGAGTCATCACCATATCACTCATCACAACACTCACGTGCCAGACTCGTGGTTTTCGCTTATGGCCCAAATTATTCACCACGAGTCTCACTCGTGGTTTTCGCTTATGACCCGAATTCCTCATCACGAGTCTCACTCGTGCTTTTCGCGTATGGCACAAATTCCACACCACGAATCTCACTCGTGGTTGTAGACCAAAGGGTTAATCTCCCTCTTCATGTTGCTAGACGCTTCTAACGATATCTGGTATTTTCAACAATTCTAATAAAACCTAACCTAAAAATTTAGTTCCTTCTAAGCAACCGTAAAGAAAGCACGTATACTTATTCTGAGAGATCAAGTAAAACGTGAAACCTAACCCATCCATGGTTTTCTCTGATATATAGGCGACTGTGTGGTATCAAATCCGCGCTAAGACTCCGATTTCGGCATACCTGGATCCAGATCCAGTCCGTATCTGTCTGCCGGATTTCAATTGGGACCCAAATTATGCAGATGAAGCAGGCCCGAATCGAGCCATGTGTCATCCACTGTCGTTCCTCTTCTTCGAACTAATTACACTTTAGACTTTCGAGATCCTTCACCGTCCTCTCGGCCTGAGCTAATGTCACGGCAAAAACGTGTACCGTTCCTGGTTAAACTAGTTCAATTAACAGCACCGGCGTTCGAGGGATACCACTATTATCACATATTCGCAGACGAATAAGCAGTTCAGCCTAGCTCAACGGTATATCCATCTACCTAAACAGATCACCTTAATCGCGTCTAAATTACCTGGATGCATCACGTCTGTTGACAGGGTCAGTCAACTCGAAATTGCCATCCCGTTAAATCTGCCTCTCAACATCCGCGATTTTATAGGACTTTTCTCGCATATTTTTCGTAATATCCAGTACCTCTGACGAGGGAGTACCTGTTTGTTGAAGTCCTTTGTGGACGTGGGAAATTTATGGCGTGACCTAAAAGAGCCTAGTAGATGTAATGGGGGAAGTTTCCTTCTGTGGAAGAAAACCCCAAAAATTCGGGGCAATTGTCGACAAGGGACGTACCCTGTCGGACGTGCTCCCTCATCGAGTATCTCTGAAATAAAGCCTTCAACCTCTGTTTTAGGCTTTACTTTGTTTCATTTTGTCGACGCTTTAATTTGTACCCAGCTCCTTCTAATTCGACAGGGCTTTATCAACGACGAATACCGATTGCTCGCGATCGCGGTAACGCAGCGGCGGATTTAAGATCCGGGTCAGTGCATCTGAAATGCAGGTTTTTGCGGTGGTGTTTCAGCGTCGACGATGGAACGCCGGGTTCCAGGCCGCGGCTGGAATGTATTTTTTCGAGATGATAATTACGAGGAACCTTCTGTTTCGTTCCATTCCGCCCCTTCTCCCTCGCTCCTTTTTATTTACCGGCTCCGAGAGCATTGTGTCGGAGAGCCGCATTGTCTGGGAAGAAACGCTTTTGTTGGTCGTTTAGCGGTGCTGGTTAACGCGTTGGGGAGAGGAGGACGAAGAGAGCGAGAGACAGAGACTGGTCCAGGTCTCTCGCTCTTATTTTGGAGGCAACGCGCGGCCGACGTCTTAATTGTGGGTCAATTTCGGAGAAAGAACGGGGCCATGGGCAGACCGGAGCCACCACGCACGAAACTCGCGGCGGTGGCCCAACGGCCGATATCTCGACGAGGAGATCTAAAAGTAGAACTCCTACTGGGAGATCCTTGAGGCGAGGCCGCGTGGGAAACGTTAGAATGGCGCCGAGTACGTTTGATGGCACGTCGGTTTAATTCAATTTACGCTGCTCGTGATCTTATTCCCTCGCGTGAAAGCTCTCCCCTGCTGGCATGGCACTAGCTAGCCAGCGTTTCGATGTTTACCGGTGAAATTTTCTTTTCTTCTGGGTGCGCGTGGACCCCGTTGGGCCCTTGTAAAGCGTGCTATCAGGGAGATCGAAATTGCCTGGCATAATTGCCTGGAATTTTGAGAACGATCGGGGTCAGTCGTCCAGGGAGATAATGCTCCCAGCCAGGAACTCGTGGCCTCGTGGGTAAAACATAATTTACGAAGAAAATGAATTTAACCGATCGGGATTGTCAATTTCGACCACTCTCGTGGTTAATTAAACGATAATTGGGAATTAATTTGTACCACTCGCGTGGCCGGATTTACGATTTCGGTTTTGACAAAGCTCGGTAAATATGCCTAACGCGGGAATTTATGGCACGTCGCGTTACGATGGTCGTTTTTGAATGGTCGTACGGGGGATCTAATCTACCGATCTATCGGCGATATAAATATGCGCGACGAGCGCAAATATACTTCTCGATAGTCAATATTCACCGTGCAACGGCCGGACAGGCACATTGAATTCCAAGCGGCCTTTATGGTCTTTAACGATTCGACGCACGAGCACGTGTTCACCATTACAATATCTAATGCGCTCCGGGCCCGAAAACCGAATTAATTCCGGCCGGATATCGGTCAACTACCGGATACTTCGCCATTGGTAAAACGTGCGGCCGCCGCTGAACCGGAAGCCAATGGGAGAACCGTTTTACGGAAGCGTGTGTCTTCGTGCCGCCGTGCCGTCAGATTTCCTCAAACGTTGCCCTCGTTGCGAATATTCACATCCAATAAACCATTCCCAAGCACGTGTACTCCTCTTTAATCCCTTGACTACGGCAGACTTTGACACGTAGTGGCCATACCATACGGCAGGGATTGAGTTACGATGTGCGCCATTTTTGTGAAAACAAGCGCCCTCCGTGTCAGATAGCCAAACTACGCCGAGCGCCTATAGACGCCCTCTGTGTTACAAACGCAAAATTTTTAAACGCCTCTAGGCGCCTTTCGTGTCACAAACGCAAAATTTCTAAGCACCTATAGACTTCCTTCCTGTCACAAACGCAAAATTTCTAAGCGCCTATGGGTGCCCTCCGTGTCGCAAACGCAAAATTTCTAAACGCCTATAGGCGTCTTTCGTGTCACAAACGCAAAATTTCTAAGCACCTATAGACGTCCGTGTCACAAACGCAAAATTTTTAAACGCCTCTAGGCGCCTTTCGTGTCACAAACGCAAAATTTCTAAGCACCTATAGACGTCCTTCGTGTCACAAACGCAAAATTTCTAAGCACCTACAGGCGCCCACAGTAGCCAAGGGGTTAAACGTCGCACCCTAAGTGCAGGTACCCTAAAAAGCCCCTAAAGTTAGCCATAGATCGGCATAGTTGGACTCGTCAATGACAGCGAACTGACCTAAAGTACCTAGCATCGCGTGTAATTTTGTCTACCACGATAGTCGAACGTTGATGCTTGTTAGTAAAGTTAGCCATAGATCGGCATAGTTGGACTCGTCAATGACAGCGAACCTAAAGTACCTAGCATCGCGTGTAATTTTGTCTACCACGATAGTCGAACGTTGATGCTTGTTAGCGTCCTTAGTGTCACAAACGCAAAATTTCTAAGCACCTATAGACGTCCGTGTCACAAACGCAAAATTTTTAAACGCCTCTAGGCGCCTTTCGTGTCACAAACGCAAAATTTCTAAGCGCCTACAGGCGCCCACAGTAGCCAAGGGGTTAAACGTCGCACCCTAAGTGCAGGTACCCTAAAAAGCCCCTAAAGTTAGCCATAGATCGGCATAGTTGGACTCGTCAATGACAGCGAACTGACCTAAAGTACCTAGCATCGCGTGTAATTTTGTCTACCACGATAGTCGAACGTTGATGCTTGTTACAGGAGGACAGAGGGTCAAGGGACTCACCCGAAAGGATTGCCAAAAATGCGAGTGAACATCGGCGTTGAAAAATGAACGATGAAATAATCCTGAAGACCTTGACAGCTGGCAGCAACATCCCGTTCGCCGATGACGATGGCATGGTACCGGGCGTTGACCATCGGCGTGCACGATCGAGCGTCACGCGGCGAGAGCTGACGAAGGAAGTGACCGCTCCGAGCTTAAGCTCGAGGAACGTGCAGAGTTTCACGACCTTCCGCTCGATAGTTCAGTCGAAAAGTGGCCAAGAGGGCGAACATCGCGAGGGGAGCGTCTCGATGCTGCAGAAGGCCGCAATGTTCGGTCAAAAGGAATCGGCGCAGCACAGACAGATGAAGCAGTCCGCCGTGTTAAAGAGGAACAAGAACGAGGCGATCGAAACTGGTTTAGAGAATCCTCTGCAACGGTACGAGAACGCCGTGTTGAAGTATCAGAAACCGAAGGGTCGAGCGAAACGACAGCCGAGTCGCGATCGGCAGCAGCAACAGCAGAACCACGGTTACTCGAGCAGCGACGAGAGCGTAGCTAGGAACAAGTCGAAGAGCATCAGCTCGATCGACACGCAATCGGTGAACAACATCTTGGACGAGTACGAGGATCTCGATTACAGAAGGTCGTCGGACTTGAGCGACGTCGGCAGCATCAGCGTGTCGAACTTCGAGGCTGTCATGATGGATCAGCAGAAGAAACAGCAGCAAGAAAAATCGAGAGTCTTGGCGACGAGGATGCAACCCAAGTGTTCGCCGGTCCGGGAGAAACCCCAACCAGTTCTGAAAGTGAACCAACAGACCCAAGTGAGACAGCGGTCCCGGGAGAGGCAGAAGGAATCCGTCAGACACGTTCTTCCACCGTCTCCGACCGAGGACAATTCCTCTTCTTGCGTTTCACCGGTCCCGGTAACCGTGGATGCCAGTCGCGTCAGAGTCCCCGAGGTGTTGCTGCGCAAGGGAGAGGTTCAGAAGAGGGTGGACGAGTGGTTGAACCAGACGCAGAGTCAAAATTTCCCGACGTCCCGGGAGAAGCCGTTGACCAGGTCCAACAGTAGCGCCGATCAGAAGAGTCAACGGAGATACCGCCAAGACTCTAGGTCGAGATCGATAGACGAAGGTAGGGACAAGTTGAACGGAACTTCCTCGAGCTACGACGACCTGAGCCGCGCGGACAAGAAACCGGAACGCAAGGTGGACAAAGTAAACGTCGGCGTGAACACGAGCAGGGGAACCTACAAGGAGTACCTAGCCCTGAAGAACAGAAGCAAGCAACAGGATTACGGTTTCAGCGCGTCGAACAGTTTGATCGGTAGATCTAGAGACATCAGCCCTTCGACCGGTTCGAGAATTCCCCAGAGAGGTCCACTGAGCTCCAGCTTCAGATCCAGACGATTAGAATCGAGCATCGAGGCGAGCCAAACGGAGGGCACCGGAGGGGAGTCGGCGCAGCTCTACCAGGCCGAAAAGAACTGTCGCGTCAGAGGCGCGACCGACAACAGGCCGACGAATTTGGTAAAGACGAGAAACGAGTCGGATCATGGGAGGATATGTGGAGTAAGCGGCGTGGCTACCGGCGTTACCGGTGGTTCGACAACGGCGACGGCGACGGCCACGGCCACGGGTACTGCGAGCACGAGCAGCATCGGCGGCGGCGGCGCGTCGTCGGTTATTCCCTGCAGGAAAGCGTCGTTCAAGCGATCGCAGAATCACGATCAAAGCACGGTTGGCGCGACGAGAGCGCTCGTTAAGGAAGAGACAGGCCAGAGGACCAGGGGGGTGTGCGGAGGGAGCATCTCGAAGGGCCCGAGCAACCTTGGTGACCAAGGCGAGCCGATCTCGCCAAATAAGGACGGAGAAAGTAGGCGCCCGGCTCTCACGAGCGATTCACCGCGAGCCGGTGATAAAGCAGCCGATGCTGCCTGTAAATCGATGGAGGTTTCGAGGAGCGTCGATCGGCCCACGCGAGATATCCTGAGGATTACCGGCGAATCGTTGGAGTCTAGGTACCGGCAGGACAAGAGAGACAACAAAATGGATCAGACGAGACAGGAAACTATTTACGGTGCCGTTGGTGCGCGTGTCCGGACTCTTCAAGGTCACCAGGAATCTCGCGTCACGAAACCGAGGAATCTTCAAGGCGGCATCGTGCCGCCAGAAGCTAGAAAGCCACCGGTTCTACCGCGCAGGGATCAGATCCCTTGTTCTCAGGAGTCGAAGGATTGCGGAGCGAAGATTTCACCGATCGGCTCCCCGCAGTCCACCTTCAAGCCCAACAGTCGGGTGTACGCGGCGTTGCAGCAGCTGAACGAGCAAAATTCGGTCAAGTCTAGGTCCGCGAGTAGCAGTCCGTTGGAAAAGTCACCTAGCAGATCGCACTATTCCTCGCCGAATCACGTGGAGAAGATTTACGAGCGCAGTCTGCAGCCTCAGGTGATTCACGTGGATGACCTCCAATCGATCCTACGACCTTCTTTGCAGGTTTCTGCTTACGGCGAAGGAGGAACGGACGCTCGATCCGATCGCAAGTCGCCTGCCAAAGAAGCGGTTATGCTTGGGGAACGAAACGAGGAGGAGGAGGAGGAGGAGGAGGAAGAGGAGGAGGAAGAAGTGGAGGTTTACGAACGAGTCGGAGAGTTGCGGTACGAACACCTGGAGACTATCGAGGAAGACGATCAGAAGAGCGAAGCATCCGTTTGCAGATACCCGGAGATCGGATTGAGTCAGTGCCTGAAGATCCAGCAAGGCCTGCCGAACGGTAGAGCCAGAGGTCCTCCGGAGAAGAAGAAGGATCCGTCCGCGTGCACGAAGCGGGACCAACCGAACGAACCTGCCAGGACGTTCGTCACGTTTCACTCGCTCGGCTCCCCTCAGGGCATTAAGACGATCGTGCAAACTCGACCCGTTGCGACTGGTTTGTCGGAGTGCACCGAGCAGCAGCAGCAGGAAAAACGCGAGGTCACGGAATCGATCATGATCGTCGAGGACTTCGAGATCCCCTACGATTCCGGGAATCTCGTCGACAGGAGCCAAGCGTGTCACACGCGGGAGAACAGCAATCTATCCACCGCCACTATCCCTGTGGACGAGCTGGAGAGTGAAAGGCAAGCGGCAAAGTTCAAGGTCGAAGACGCGTGTCTCCGATTGAACGAAATGTCCGATCAGACAATGGAGCCGAGGTTCCAGCAGGACGACGCCAGGGAGGCTGGCCAGAAGCCCGAGAAATGGGACAGCGAGAAGGAGAGAACCAACTCGAGGGAGATGGACGAGCGTGCGTCGGTGGTGAACGAAGTGTTGGTGAAGAATCTTCAGTTCAAGCAAGATCTGCCCAAGGATTCCGTGGAACACAGTGCTAGTGACTCGTTCGGTAAGATCATCGAGCATGTCGGTCAGCAGAGACCGATCGGTTTTCACAACGTTTTGTGCGACAATTACGAGAACCTGCAGAACGCCAGGTTTAAGGAGACCAAGGTGTACGTGACGAAGGAGGAAATGGAGCGCCAGAGGCTGATGGAGCTGCTCAGGAAGGGCGACTATGAATCAGTGAAAACGGTGAGTGACAACCAAATTCTTCTTTCTACAAATTGCATGCAGTAGTTGTATAGTGTACAACGCAGAGATGACCTCTCTTAGCTAGGCTCCTGCAAATTGAACGACGCAAATCTAGAGGTAGGGTCCGAAACTAGACTCAATTCTCTCGAGGCTAACCCTCTCTTAGCTCCCAAGCTTGGTACTCGTAAATCTTAAGAACCGAATGTCATCTGTCCTGCCAAGTAACTTAGATATTTACAACCTTTTTGGAAACGTCGATGCTTGCACTCTTTGCGATTGCATATCGAGCTAGCCTAGACTTTCCGTTTCGTTTCATTTCGTGATTTAATTTACCACCAACTAGACAAATGGGATCTGGACCACGAGAGACTCAAATGTCTCCTTGCCAAAAGATAAGAAGCAAGAATTGACCTAACCACTGTCAATCTTATCTACTAATTCCCTATTTCTTTATGACTTGACACATCTGTGATTGTCGTGAACGTGATCGATGCACCTGATAAGGTGTACAAGCGTGAGCAGACACCTATTCTGCCAAGTAACTTAGATATTTACAACCTTTTTGGAAACGTCGATGCTTGCACTCTTTGCGATTGCATATCGAGCTAGCCTAGACTTTCCGTTTCGTTTCATTTCGTGATTTAATTTACCACCAACTAGACAAATGGGATCTGGACCACGAGAGACTCAAATGTCTCCTTGCTAAAAGATAAGAAGCAAGAATTGACCTAACCACTGTCAATCTTATCTACTAATTCCCTATTTCTTTATGACTTGACACATCTGTGATTGTCGTGAACGTGATCGATGCACCTGATAAGGTGTACAAGCGTGAGCAGACACCTATTCTGCCAAGTAACTTAGATATTTACAACCTTTTTGAAAACGTCGATGCTTGCACTCTTTGCGATTGCATATCGAGCTAGCCTAGACTTTCCGTTTCGTTTCATTTCGTGATTTAATTTACCACCAACTAGACAAATGGGATCTGGACCACGAGAAACTAAAATGTTTCCTTTCCAGAAGATAAGAAGCAAGAATTAACCTAACCACTGTCAATCTTATCTACTAATTCCCTATTTCTTGACACATCTGTGATTGTCATGGACGTGATTGATGCATCCAATAACGTGTACAAGCGTGAGCAAAGGCACTATTAGCTGAGGGTGAATCGCATGGACTAGCCAACGATTCATCCCTGCAGCCTGTCAAGGTGTTCGCACCTCTGACCACTTTCTCTTGCCCGTGAGCCGTGTTTCGAGCAAACACGCGACGCCTGTTTGGCGTAAATAGACGTATAGATGGCGGCACCGTGAGATTCGACACGGTCGACCGATTCAACGTGAGCTTAATTACGCTGCGACGTTAACGACACGCGCGATAGACCTTATCGATCCCGGCCATCTTGATCGATTCGTGTTCCATCCGTGGTATCAGCCGCGCGGGTCCGGCAAGGTCACGGATTTTCGCGGATCGACCATGTCACTGGCGTCGTTTCGCAACTATCACGATCGCTGTACAGCGTTAACCGGTCCGTTTTAATTCGCTGCGAGATAAGCTTCATTGGAAAGATACGGTTGACAGCAAACCAATAATTACATTTACCGTTCGCTACGGTTGTATATACTGTTGTCCGCGTGCCGAGTCAGTGGTTCCTCCAATAATTACAAGTCGGAATTAACCGAGATACGTTCGATTGGCTCTTTATCTCGATCCCCTGTACAGCGAATCGCCATTACGGGCAAAGCCTCTTTTCACTCGTTTCCAATGGTGTTTCGCGTCGCTACAGTTTTCCATTCGCCGACTAGCTGACCGGTGTAATCTCGCGTTGCGCCGGCCATTTGCAACTTTGCAAATTTCCACGCTGCTGATACTGTACCAGGCGTGTAAACAGACCGCGTCACAGTTGGCCAACCGCCATATATTAGGAAATAGTTTCCGGTTTGGAACCTTCAGGGGGTCGTCTCTCTTTAATATCCTTTGTCCAAGTTCAACGTCATTGATTGAAGAATCGGAGTTGGAAATTGGAAAATAATTGATAGTCACTGACTATTCGTGGATTTGTGATCAGTGTGATTGGACACTGTTTTTGTATATTATATACGTGGGCAGTCATGTTTTTTAATGGGTTGCATGTGGATGTGGCAAATTGCGAAGAGGTGTAATAGAGTGCACTCCCATGCTTCATTTATGGGAATATTGGCAAGAAATTTTTCACCGAACATTTGGATGAAAATTATCTTTTGATGTAGATGTAGATTGATTTTTTGACGATTTAATTTTTTGATTATTGTCAGGGAGAATATAATAGAGCTAGGCTACAAATATTTTGCTAGGGGTAGTATTATGAAAAATCTAAAAGTTTATTTTGTAGTTTCATTGGTGGTGAGATTCCTTCACCAGTTTCTTCGATTGAATCCTGCTATAGTCTTCAAGTCTGCTAGAGACATTTCTGTCTAAAAGTATTCGTTGATTAGCTCTTTTCTCGCGATAACAGAAAATTTTGTACCCTTCAATTGGTTTCTCTTTGGAACATTTTTCTGCTAAAGATTGTCAGTGCACAGTTACATTGAAGACCTGACAAACTGTGCGCTGGAAATAATTCTGATCCAATGGAAAAAATAATTTTGAAATGGTAGTAAAAGATTACAATCTTGAGTAGTGTCAACACGTGGTCCACAGACCAAATCCTCCAATCGATAATCCTAAAATGTTGAAAGATCCTTAGAGCAGAATTACTTCGAAGACTGTCAAACTGTGCAATGGAAATAGTTATGTCTCAATGGAAAAAAGAATTTTGAAATAGTAGTAAAAGATTACAATTTTAAGTAGCATCAATACGTGGTCCTCAGACTAAATCCTCCAGTTGATAATCCTAAAATGTTGAAAGATCCTTAGAGCACAGTTACACTGAAGACTTGTCAAACTGTGCAATGGAAATAAATCTGATCCAATGGAAAAAGAAATTTTGAAACGGTGGTAGCATCAACACGTGGTCCACAGACAAAATCCTCCATTTTAAGTAACACCAATACGTGGTCCACAGACAAAATCGTCCAATTAATAACCCAAAATGTTGAAAGATCCTTGGAGCACAGTTACACAGAAGATCTAGTTCTATCATCTAACTATCACAGTTAACTATCATAGATTTGTTACACATATAGCTATCACTAACTATGACAGTTACACTAAATCCTCCAATTGATAATGCTAAAACGTTGAAAGATCTTTGGAGCACATGGAAATAATTATGACTCAGTGAGAAAAAGAATTTTGTAACGTTAGTAGAAAATTCCAATCTTGAATAGATTCAACACAACCACAGATCAAAACCACCAACTGATTATCCCAAAATATTGAATTAATATTACAAAACACAGGCAGAATGTGGCATAAAAATTAATATAAACGTATTACATTTACTATAATTAATATAACACAAAACAGACTTACTTAGAATCCTGTATTTACGTTATGATAATTCGTTCTCGACTGTCTGACGTGACTCATTCGTTTGTATTATCTATGCACCCCTCTAATGTTGGATGACGCATCTACCCCACATAGAATGCTAAAATAAAATTTTCACGAAAAAATTGACATAGAATTAAAAATAAATCCTAAACTTCCAAATATACTCGAAGAATTTGTGAACCCAGATCGCAGACTCCTTAATATTTTTCTTCGTGGTCCACGAAGTCCTCAAGTTCGACATCGGTGATCCAGAGGATGGTAGATCCGCGTGTCTTTCACGAGAGGCAAAGAATAACGGAAATTATCGTGGCGAGGGGTAGTACGTATCGCGTCCGTGGAAGTCGTTGCTCGTAGTTGCTCTTCAAGGTGCACGATCCCGGGACACGACTCCGCGTAAGAAACTGGTGGCGCACGGAGGACGACGGAGGGACGGAGAGGGGTGCAGGATTTATGATTCAGCCGAGCTGGGAACCGAGCATTAGGTATGCGGTTCATAGTACGCTTTAACGCGCAAGAAAGATGCAATAAATTGTAGCACGCGTGCTAGTACGTCTCAGGGAACCCGAAGAGGAGACACGAGGCTCACCCTTAACGAGGTTTCGTCTTCGAGCTGCTTTCTTTTCTCCCGGCTAGCTGCCCAAGGACACTGTAAATTAATTTTCACCCGCCTCTATTCACCGGGCCACGCTGTAAATCGTTACTCTCTACGACCAGGCGAAATTTCACCTTTCCTCGCTTCCTTTTCTCCACGCAGCTTTGTTTTCCGCCGCGAAATCCTTCTGAAATTTCATTCTCCGATGCGAGCACTCGCAAATGTCCTCACAGCTGCGGACCCCATGTCGGAGCATCGTTTTCAGACAGGAAACCCTAGAATTTCGTTCCCAAACGCGAGTTCTTCGCGGAGACCCTTCTCAAAGGTGAGCTACTCGCGAAATTTTGTTTTCCAATATGAAGTTTGGAAATTCGAACACCAACGAATTCTTCGTGGACTTCTCGAACGCGAGCACTTCTCGGAACCGCATCAATGGTCAAAGGAAGAGACGTATTTCGCGAATTTAGTGCCAAGGCGTCATTTAACGTCGCAATCGTTTGTGGGACAGATTAATAAGGGATTTTTCAGGACGTTAGGCACGGGACGAAATGAGCAAACGCGAGTCCCATATATAGCCGCGAGCTCAATTAACTCCCGCAGAGCTGTCATCGCCAGACGTCTGGATAAAATGTCTTGGTATATTTTTTTATTGGTCGCTTTCAAAGGCACCGTGCCATTACCGGTAGCGATCTCCCGCTTTGGTTAGCCATAATTTCCTCCTCCGGCGTGTTATTGCGACGCAGGCCGCGTTTAATGCCGCCTTTCAATATTGCTCAAATTGAACGAATTTTAAACGGCGTGCGAGTAACTCGGTCACGGTAGAGCAGTGCTCGACACTCGAGAGCAAATGGTAATTAAAAATCACAGCTGTTTGCTCTTTTTAATTCTGCCTTCAGTCGTTAACACGGCATCAGGCGGTGTCCATTGTACTCTGCTTCGGCTTTTGGATAAAGGCGGATCGGGAGGAATTAAATATGAAAGGGAAAAATAGAAGAGGTTAGCAATATCGAACAACAGCTTTCCCCTCGAGTGAATTATATTTTAAAAGTAGATAAATCACCTTTGTCGAATCTTCGTACAATGGCAGTTCATTAGTACGTTCGTCCTTTGTGCAACGATTTAATTATGAAAAATCGTGCATGGGAGAAGTGTTTAATTTTAATTAGCCAGATATGTTTTATTCGCGATGAATTTATGAGGAAATTTGTGCAATTGTTACGCATTTTTTGGTGTATAACATACTGGTGATAAGCTTCAGTCGTTATAATGCAAGTGGTTAACAAGAACATTTTGAAAGGAAAATATAGAAATATTATACATTGATAATATCTGCATGAAATATAACTCGAAGCTACGACGACGAAAATGGCAGGAATTGGCTGCAAATGGCCGCGTGGCGACGGTGGCGCCGCCGCGGAGAAAGTGAAAGCGTGACTTGGTATGTGGATCAAATTCACGAAAGAATACCGCGACTAAAAGGAAATTTTAATACAGGAATATACAAATATTCTCCACTGACAATTTCCAAATCAATCATAACCTGTAGCTACGATAACCAAAATGGCGGGAAATAAGCAGCAAATGGCGGACAGTGTGGCGAGGCGCGTGGATCAAATTCACGGGAAAATACTACGGCGAACAGAACATTTTAATACAGATATATACAAATATTCTTCACTGTTAATTTCCAAATCAAACATAGTCCAAAGCTACGCCGACTGAAATGGCGGAAAGTGAACAGCAAATGGCGGACAGTGTGGCGAGGCGCGTGAATCAAATGCACGGGAAAATACTACGGCTAATAAAACATTTTAATACAGATATATACAAATATTCTTCACTGTTAATTTCCAAATCAAACATAGTCCAAAGCTACGCCGACTGAAATGGCGGAAAGTGAACAGCAAATGGCGGACAGTGTGGCGAGGCGCGTGAATCAAATGCACGGGAAAATACTACGGCTAATAAAACATTTTAATACAGATATATACAAATATTCTTCACTGTTAATTTCCAAATCAAACCTAGTCCAAAGCTACGCCGACTGAAATGGCGGGAAGTGAACAGCAAATGGCGGACAGTGTGGCGAGACGCGCGAATCAAATTCGCGGGAAAATACCACAGCGAACGGAACATTTTAATTCAGAAATATACAAATATTCTCCACTGACAATTTCCAAATCAAACATAACTCTAAACTGCGCCGATTAAAATGGCGGGAAGTAAGTAGCAAATGGCGGACAACGTTGCGAAGCGCGTGAATTGAATTCGCAAGAGAATATATCGACGAAGAGTAAATTCTAATACAGAGACATACAAATATTCTCCACTGTCAATTTCCAAATCAAACATAATCCAAAGCTACGTCGACTAAAATGGCGGGAAGTGAGTGGCAAATGGCGGACAGCGTGGCGAGGCGCGTGGGTCGAATTCGCGGGGAATACCGCGGCGAACATCAACTGCAGGTTCTGTTCGTCATTTTGGACGATGGATCGGTCCGGCTGACCGTTTGCTCGTAAATTTCCGTGATCGAGGAGGCGGCCGTATGCGTGGAAACGCTCGCGTACGCGCGCCAACGGCGGCGTGCGTATGCATTTCTGCACGTACTCGCATGTGCACGCGTGCTTACATATCGATGAGGCTGACTACGTCCAGCTATGCATATCTGGGGGGCCCTCGATGCCGCTGCATTGTTCGTGGCCAGGCGACGATACACACTGGCAACCCTCGCGAATTACGACTCGATTAATTCCTCCGTGATTCCCTCGCGGTAATGATCGCGGGGCCTTGGATCATCGTCGACCCCGAGTCACTCTGGAAGTCCGATGAGAATGCGACTAATATCGAGGTCGTCGTGTCGGAGTTAAGATAGATGGAAAGTTTCGCTTCTAATAACTCGCTGGTTATAAATCTTCGGGGCCAGCGAACCTCCGGACATGTCTGTGGCATTAGTTGCGATTCCCGTCGTG
>NW_016909884.1:1024982-1047793 GCF_001483705.2 Eufriesea mexicana
TGTAGAGTTCGGCTTATAAAATCTTTCTCGTCAGAGGAAAAATTCGATTCATTCTCTAGGATGTTGGACAGTGAAGACTGGATGGACGTTGGTCAGATATCTGCAACCACTATAGCTTTTCTTGTTAATAATAATATAGGATCCTGAATAATGCAAGGATGTAATAACTGTCTGCAACTTTTCAAAATTACGAATGGAGTTTTGCAAGGTTTTCTTGTGATCTATACACCTGTTACTCTTTACGATACTGGGCACAGAGTGTTGCACACACACCCTAATCCTAGGAACGATGTCGCGATTATGCTAACGAGCAGTGATCAATTGCTCGATGAAAGTACTCGAGGTTAAATCGAATCTTCTCCCTTCACCGATGAACTTTGTCTTACGAAAAATTGATTTTGTGCAAAGACCTCGCAACAATCCTAACCTCTGGATGCACTACTACATCCGGTACACGGAAAGGGTATCCTTTGTTCCGGTCCCAAATAAATTTCTGCCCCGGTAACAGTTAAATCTCTTTCATCTGTAAATTCTCGGTAGTCCGACAGAATGCGAATTCGGTAAAGGCTCGATGAAAGCTCGATAAAAATTCGATAAAAATTCGCACGATTATCCGTTGCGTAAAATTTCTAGTAACCAGTCGCGATGGGCGTGGAGGAATCGTTGCAGCAGAGCGTGAAGTTTGCCGTGGATCGTTTTGAGCCGTTTTACCGAAAAATTGACCGAACAAAACCGGCTCGCGAATAGCACGAATTTCCACATCGGGTGCGCACTTCAACCCCGAACGTCGATATTTTCTCTACGCCCCTGCGAGCCGATATTCGCGATTGCACACGTTTACCTACACGGAGAACCCTCTGATTCCTCATTTCGAGGTCTGCACAGCGTTTTTGCCACTCGCGGAGTCGAACGTTCGTTTGTCAATCGATCTACGGACGATCGATCCTCGTTGCACGCGTGCTCCACATAGACCACCTGCTGTCTCTGACAGTGTGCGTCTCGATTAATCCTCGGCTGATTTTGATGCATCGCGACCGAAATTATGCATGCAGCTGCACGTGTATCCACGAGTCAAATTAATTGGCGACAGGGAGCCGGTTACAAAAACATCGCAAAATGCGATTCCTTCGATGCGATGAAAATGCCAATTGATCGTTTAATTGAAGCACCTTGTTTCGCTTCCACACGTACCTGTAATATTTTCTGAGCTACGATTAAGCTTCCTGTAATACGGTCACTTTCACGTTTAATCCAGTATTCCTGGGCCTTTTTATTTGTAGCTTTCCCTAATTTTGTCGTGGTTTCCGTGAATATTTGTATTGGATTCTTTCCCTTTTCGATTAAGAATTAAGTCCACTATTATAATAATTATACCATAGTCTAAATAATTATTTTTTAATTTTCTATTAAAAATTTTGCATTCAACTTTGACGCTCCCATCACTTGCCTCTTCGATTTTTCTTTTAATATGTGTTTATTACAAATTTTTCAATATTCCTATTTTATTTCGTTCGTTTTTAAACTCTTTTCAAATTATTTACCTATCTATTGGTCTTTTAACAGGTATAAACTTTAGTATTAGCTTCAAAATCTTTTAACCACTTGCGCTGGCAAGAAATTCACAGACGCGTGTGCCAGAACGGTCCAGTGTTTCTGTGACAATTGCCTGACGACGTGTATACCACGTCATTGGCAATTCTGCGACAAAAGCATTACGACGTGCGTGACACGTCTTTCCAGCGCAAGTGGTTAATGTACCCCTCATTTTACGTTTGTCACGAAGGGTACTATATTTCGGATATGTTAGGATGAAGTGATTAATTGATATTTCGCATGTCAGGGGATCTTTAGTCATCTAGAATAAAAGTGTTATCGCGACTTGCTTATCTTTCATTTGCAATCTGTATATTGTTTTATCTTTTCGAGGAATGAGTAACTGATCGTTTTCTGGTGATAGAGAGCTGGAATTTCCCATTCTTAATCCCAATATTGCACTCTTAAAACGGCAATACAAATATTCGAGAGAAGAAGAAGAGACGCCATCTATCAAATACACACTGCTAGAAGATACCCTGTCAGACTTAAATCACGTTTCACAATTTGAATAAAACCACGGATACAATTTTCGCACCGTGTTACCCTCAACTATGTCCACGAGGTACCCTGTGTAACAAGATCGACCGTAATGATCCCAGTGGATAGCGCGTCACCCCGAAGACCGCAGCCATTTTGTCTCGCGCGGCGTCGCGGGGCCAGCAAAATGGCCGCGGCTAATTTCACGCGAATATGAGCGTTAACGCGAAGCGCAAATACCGCGAGTCGACAGGCACATTCCGGAGGTGAAACATGGAATGCCAATGAAGCGTGAAAGAATTCACTGTTGAAGATAGAGGCGTTGTTCGCGGGTGAAAGGAGAGGCAGGTGTGGAAAGTCGAGGAACCGTGCACCGAGCCTCTCGCATTATATACGCGGCTTCGTTTATTAGTCGCGGCGTACATCAATTTTCGCCTATAAAATTTGCGTGATAAACGGTCGTAAATTTTTATCGCGCTGGTACCCCCGCAGCGTGTCGCGTTTTCGAGCTTACTCTCGAGGCGTGCGCGAGTCCTTGCCGCGGAGACCCTTTTTTAATTTATTCCTACGCCGCGGACCCCGTGGAAATGCAGCGGGACGCGCCGTTAAATATGCCAGGCGAAATTCGTTATAAATTACTGGCGACTGAAAAGTGGAAACATTTTATGTTTCATGGAACAAAAAATCCCGTCCAGGCCATTAACCGTTCATAATAGATAATCCTTTTAAATATTTCGCTCGTTAGCCAGGGCAGTTGGAGAAAATTAAAATTATTCGGCCGAACTCCCGATAAAACGTTCTATTATCAAATTTATATTTTCCCCGGGAAACCCCTTTAATCTTCCCGGCCCGTGCCGACGCGTGCATTCGCTCGCCAAATTTATCGTCCTTTATTTTTCAACCGGCTCCTGCTTCCCGATGCAGAGAGAACTCTGTCTGCCGGAAGATACGTATAATGATCGCGTTTTGAATGACGTGGGAGAGAAGCCTGGGTGAGAGGGTAGAAAGAGGCATTACTGCTCGTCCTCTTGCTCCAACTTTCCCTCCTCTATCCACCACGTTTAGGAAAATCGCTCCTCTTTCTCTCGGTTTTCAAATAATTAGAACGTTATTGCTGGATAACGCACTCGTTAAACTTTCCAACAGTCGTGTTAGTATTTATAAAATAGGTCGTTAGAATATAATAATATAGAATATAGTAATATAGTCGTTATAAAATATGAAGAACAAATTCGGAGCTGTTTGCTCTACTTTTTTGTAAAATAAACGAGCGTGCAATATAACGTCGATTATCCGAATTATTAGGTTCTTCAGAAGGTAATTTCGTTTCTTCCCGACAGAGGGACCTAATTGTATTTATTCACAGCCAACTTCACGCGTAACACTAGAACTACCAACCCAGTCAAAATGACTGGTCCGAGAAGTTTCCTTTCTGCAATCACCGAACACATACACCTGTTTTAAGAATAAAATTGGTACCAACTCGTATTAAGAAAGAATTATAATCAATATATTCACTCATATTCATCGTAACGCAGGAAATGACTAAAATCTGTGCACCTTATAGTTAGGTGCCCATTAAAGATCGGTAGTTCTAGCGTTAAGCTGCATTGTCATTATGCACTTTGACAGCTTATATAACAAGGCTTATTTGTGACAAAATTTCTTTGATTTTGCCAATAAGATGGCAAAAGATATTGGACCAAAATGTCCGATATATAATTCCACAAAATATTTATACACTACAAGAAAATCCTCTTTCATTTTCACCGAAAAGGACGAAATTGCTTTCCGAGCAACCCGATAATTGGCGGATGAAATTGCCTAATAAACTAATAAGAAATGAAAATCCAAATTTTTCCTGTATACCTTTTTCATACTCTACTCCTCGTCACGCAGTAGCCAATTTTCAGCTTCGCCGAACGTAACTTCATTTGCGTCACGATCTATGTCAAACATCGACGAGGTGATATCATCACTCGCAATTTTATATCCCGAATTATCTTTATCTACGCCCATTCGCGATTATCCTAATAACCTTTGCATCCGCGTACATTACGTATCAAATCGTTTATGTAATAAAAATTAGGATAATCGATTATTCATACGACCGGAATTGACGTAATGATCGCTCCGCTGCTATAATAGCTAAAATAGGAGGCTGACTTTCCGTTCGGTTTGCACATTTGATAATTAACTTCGATAATTACCGAGCGATAAAAGATCGCGGAATACTTGGTGGAACGCAAGAAAGGAGTGGTGCAATCGAGGGAGGAGAGCCCTCCGGAATAGAGGGTGCGGAGTTATTTAGAAATCGACTGTCCCCGGACAAAGGGGTGACACCTGCACCGCGCTTCGAGCGTTTCGAAGCGTCGCGACGCGTCGTCGGTTCATTGGATTTCAATGGGGAAGCCTCGATGCCGTGATAAAACAGTCGAAGGGAACTCCCCGCGAAGGGCGGGAAAATTCGAACCACGAGCGTTGCGCAAACTTGTAAAACTGGCCGGTGCCATTGCACCCTGTTTGACTAGCCCTCGCGACCAATTACATCCTGTTGTTTCACGGTATCTCCGTGTTAAGACAGGACGAAAACGATCCTCTCGTATTCCCCGACGATGTATCGATTCCCGCGGACGAAGACTTATGAGTTGGCGCGTGTACGGACCGGGTAACGAACAGCCGGGGTATAAATTGCCTGATCGTCGATAGCCGGTCCGTACATGAAAGAACAAACGGCCATCGTCGAGCTGTATCAGTTTCGTATAGTTTATTAGAGTCATAAAGCGAGCAGTGACAACGATTCGGCCGGTTGCTCGTCCACGATACGCCTGCGAGCTAGCTCCAACATGGACTCGAATCGATCGCTCCTGTGTTCCGGCAAATATCATTTCGCCAGAGTAACAGGGTATTATTCCGTCATTGCCGGTCATCTTGTCGGTTTTCTTGCTCGATTCATGGTCGATCGAAGATGCTTTTCCGAGTTCCAAGTTTCAGACCCGTTCGTCTACTCGGTCATCTCGCGGTTACTCGTCGGAGTTCAAAGGTGCTCGACTTGTAATGAGAACTTGGATCTGTGTGTATTCCCTGACCAGGTGGCTCTCTGGGAATACTGTTGATAGTTTGTTTAAAACGCGTGTACCTAGTTGACGGTGAAACTGTGTATAATTATTGAGAAGGTATACACGAAGCCTTACGTGGAACGTCTTTGACGTGCTAGCTAGGAATTATGAGTTATACGTGGTGACATCACTGAGTCTGTTCTAAGAAGTTAGTTGTAGGTGAATAACAATAAGTACACGTGATTTTGAGGTCAGTTTTTAACCCCTTGACATATAAATAAGATGAAATTTGAGACGTCTGAAAGATGCTATTTAATTAGGCTCAAATGAACTGTTATGTGTAAGATTAAAAATGGAATTTTTATTTTGCAATTTGCATTGCTATGTAATGTATTTAATCAAATTGATGTATAATGTTGATGGACAATAATTAAGTCACATTAACCTTAAATCTACAATGAAATAGATGACGTCTCCCAGACGTTATTCTATGTCAAGGGGTTAAGACTATTAATTCTATTTTAATAGTTTTATATATTTATTTTGCTATTTCTTTGGTTCCTTACACGTGGCTCTCCTCTCTATACCATGAAACACAACTGCCATACACCTTGGCAGAAATAAAATGATAAAAATGGAAAATTTTATAGACGAACTATGCATTCCCTTGCCTTCTAGCGTCAGAAATGCACAAAATGCAAATGTATACTAAATCTGCCATTTTTTTGGAACCCAAACATGATTTACAACTATTAGAAATTTGGAAACTTGGATTGATCTATGTATGATCATTTGATGGCTATTTTAGAGGCTAACTTTCACATTGTGCACTCTTTCGGTATCTCGATTGTTCATCGATGTTAAATTGGGATTCAGAGCTAATAGAGACCTGGTCCAATCTCTACTGATCCTTAACCAAGCCACGTTTCGCACGCATTTCTGTATCTACAGCTGTATTAGGGGACAATTCTCGCATCATACCCCTGTACCTCTGTATTTCTTTTCCCTATCTCACGGTTCTCCAGCAGAGCTCAATCGCGACTAACAAAAAGCCCTGTTCCCTGACCAAACAACTCTCCCATGAACACGTGCGTTGGAGACAGATTTTAGAAGGTACCTTTCACGTGGCAACATGGGACATTCGTCAGAGTGGAGCGCGACTCGCAGCTGGTACAGACCTAATTCGATCCCTGCGTGTAGCCTATCCAGGTAACTCTCCGCGAACATCTGTGTTTACGGCGTACCTAAAGCCTGGCTAGGCCATCCCGATGGCTGATGCGCCTAGTATTACGCGTCGCTTGTTGCGGCCAAATGCCACGAGGCTCCGGCTTTGCCGCGATCCGATCGACACGGTCGGGGTCCACGTAGTCCGGAATATTCGAGGAAATAACTAGAACCGTGCTCCCGATTGTTCAACAGCTCTTCAGCCATTCCTGAGTCTAGACGAATCCACGCGGAAAGATCGACCGGTAAGTTGGAACCTGCGCGAAACACATCCAGCGCGATTATAGAAATCCCTTTAATGGCGAAACGTCCTCTATGTGTGTACACGTATATACGCGCCAGCTATTCAGTTTGAGCATCGGAATCTCGAGAGGATTAAGCTGCACGGTTATCGTAAACCTGCGCGATTTTCCCGGCTTTTGCGAGATGTTCCACTTTCAAATAAATCACTCCGTTGCACACCGACTTCCGTGTTTTCCTTCGAAATTTCGTTGTCATCCCGCCGACGTTATCCCGAATCTCAGACGTCCCGAGATACCGCCGAACCTGCAAAGATCTCGTATCAGCTGGAACTCGGCTGGAACGCGGAGGACGCATCCCCGGCACTCACGGCCGAGATAAACTTACGCTATAATTGCACCGGGTAGTGATAAATCGGTGCTCGGTTCTGTGACTTTCATTCCACAGTCTTCCCTATTCGGTTGCGAGTGTCAACGATTTCGAACACGGTGTCTTCCATCCTGGGTCTAATTGCTCGCCATCAAACGCTACGTGCCTGTCACCCTGTAGCCTTTTGCTCATGTATTCTGTCATTTCGCAGACACGGAACAAAGGATTGACGATATTTTAACGAAATGGCGGAGAGATCTGTCATCTATCTATGACAGATCTTGAACTAGGTGTACAGTTAATGGAAGAGAAATTGGGCTAACAATAAAATTAGGAAATAGGAGATAATGACTGGATTAATAAAATATAACGAAATTTGTCAATATATGTGTTTGTTAAGCTCGAATTTTTCCAAATTCTCGAAATTTTCTTCAGATATTAGTTTCTACAAGCTAGGAGCAAACATGGACAAGGTGAATAGTACACACATATGCTCATACACACTCCACATTCGTGTTACCTAATATACGTAATTTCTTCGATCAGAGATCCTCGTGATTGGCAATTAGTAGGCAATAACTTGGAGTTCCTTCAAAATTAGAGTACTTATGACGACACGCAATCAGTGCATAGTACACACACACATTCAGCGACACTGAGAGCTCGCTCGAAGATCAGAGTCGATATAGTGAAGCAATAAATCGGGTTATAGCAATTTCAATCCTTGAGGTGTCACTGATAATTTTATACCTCCTTGATTAGGGTGTTCGCGATGAAGTTCCAAACATTAATTGTAATAAATGAACTATATATTTTCATCTAATAATTACAAATAAAACCCCTTCCTCCAAAATACGATAAAACTCGAGTCTGTAGCTTTGTATAGACTTTTTGCTATGACTCTCCTTCTACGTTCTAGGACCTTCTATTAGATCTTTTTCCAGCTCATTCTCACACGTCTCTATGTTCTACTAGGTTGTTCAGAAAGTAATTTCGTTTTTTCCCAACGGAGGGATTTAATTGTATTTTTTCACAGCCAACTGTACACTAAGCCGTATTGTCATTGTGTACTTTGACAGCTGGTACAACAAGGCTTGTTTGTGATAAAATTTTTTTAACTTTGCCAGTAAGATGACAAAAGGTATTGGACCGAAATGGCGAATATATAATTCCTCTTTCATTTTCACCAATAAGAACGAATTTACTTTCCGAGCAACCCCATACTTCTCAAACTAATTGGTACCATCGATAATTTCACGACCAGTCACTGCATTTGCGAATTAAGAATGAATATTGTGAAAATTGTTGGAGGGCAATGATAGCGAACAAAGACTACATGAACCCTAACTGTCTAACTATTCCTATCTCTTTTCTTTAACCCTTTGCACTCGAGAGGCGACTCTCAGTCGCCATTTAATCAGATTCTGAATATCGATGTTGATTAACACATTGTTGACCGGTTAACTCGTTTTTTTTGCCTATACGTCATTGACCGATGACGAGTTAACTCGCCATTGCACTTGCATTATCTATTTCAATTTATGAAACCTAGGACGATATAGAATATTGCGTGTGAAAGTGATTTTGAAGATTGGATTACAAAATAATAACCAGTGACATGACATAATTTGTGTAAAATTGCCGGTCAACAAAGTGTTAATATATCAAATTAAAAATTACCTACCAATGTATCGAAGAAAAATAATTCTACGTCTTAATTTGTATATAATTTCTCAGTAAAATTTTACCATTTTAAAAACATTCGATTCTATGAAAGTCTTCGAATTTTTCTATTTTTCTGTAATAAAAAAAAAGTCGTCGAGTGCAAAGGATTAAATTCCAATTTAATTCAGACAGCAAAGCAACCAGCACATGCCTCTATAAAACCTTCCTATTACTTATTTTATATCCTAAAATATCGAAGAAAAATAATTCTACATTTTAATTTGCATATGATTTCTCATTTACAATTTTAAAAATATTCGACTCCATGAAAGTCCTATAGATACATTTAATCAATGGTTACAGTATTGTATAGATGGCTATATGCATTGCTGTAATCTAGATCTATAGCGATATTTGATCTATCCATAGAGTTATAGAATTCCTGTAGGTTTTACAATTCTGTGGATAGATTTAATCAATGGTTACTTCGAATTACTATTTTTCTGTAACGAAAAAATCGTCGAGTGCAAAGGATTAAATTCCAATTCGATTCAGACAGCAAAGCAACTAGCACATGTCGCTATAAAACCTTCTTATTACTTATTTTATATCCTAAAATATCGAAGAAAAATAATTCTACATCCTAATTTGCATATGATGTCTCGTTTACAATTTTAAAAACATTCGACTCTATGAAAGTCTTCGAATTTTTCTATTTTTCTATTCTTCTGTAATAAAAGAGTCGTCGAGTGCAAAGGATTAAATTCCAATTTAATTCAGACAGCAAAGCAACTAGCACATGTCGCTATAAAACCTTCTTATTACTTATTTTATATCCTAAAATATCGAAGAAAAATAATTCTACATCCTAATTTGCATATGATGTCTCGTTTACAATTTTAAAAACATTCGACTCTATGAAAGTCTTCGAATTACTATTCTCCTGTAATGAAAAAATCATCTAGTGCGAAATTAAATTGCAATTGAATTTAGACAGCAAAGCAAATGTCGCCATAAACTCTTCCTCTTACTTATTTTATATCCTTCGTGTATACGCGAGTACCCGGCAGTACTAATCCCGTCACTAGTAAATATACTTTTACTCCAAAGAAATGTGAAGAAAAATGTACCTTAGGAAGATGAGGGACACCTCGCGGAATGTCGAGCTGCACGCATTCGTGTCTTCTTCTGCTCCTTTCTCTCTCCGTCCACCTCCTCGTTCCGCTCGGCTTCGTCCTTCTTCCTCTCCGCGATTCCTGCGCATCCTCGTGGTATCTCCGGAGCAGCGGAGGCTCGCTGGAGGAAGAGAAAGATCAGGATAGAGGGTATCTCTCAAAACCAGTTCAACGTATAACAGCGTTTTTGCATCGGGCTTACGAGAAACGAGAGCGCGTCCGCGACGGCCATGGCTGAGATATAGGAACTGCGAAGAAGCGTATCCTCGACTTTGACATCCCGTGATCGTAACCTCGATAGCCACGAGGCACTTCCGCCGTCGCGGATGGCTTTCTTTCTACGGTCTTCTAGCCTCGTTCGCGGACAGCTTTGTCATCGCGTGGTATTAAAATTTCGTTTCGAAACGCGACCTATAGCTTACCGTGCTCGACCAACGTCCTTTGGAATGCCTTTAAACTACGACTCGAGTCCCGATGGCGCGTGCCATAATAGTCAACAGAGTCGGTCACACGTGCGAACGCGGCGAGGAATAACACGTAACTGAGGCAGAAGGACATCGATGAAAACTAACTACGAGTCTGAATAAGGAAAATAATTTTTAAACGTTGCAGAAGCACCTTGGTATTACTATTTTTCTAGCCACGCGATTACTAAAGTCCTTGACGAAATTGGTACGTGGGTACCTTCTACATTTGCAACGGGAACCTTCTGTTGTAATAGGAAACTAAATACTGAAATAAACTCTACATCATAGCGATGTAATTTAAAATTTAAATTTCTTAGTCCACCGAGTTTGAAAAAGGTAGTTCGAGAATTTTGGAGCAAATATCGAGGGGCAATTAAGAAAAAATTCGGAGTAAGTTTCCTCTTTTCTTGGATATTTCACGATAATTGACAGGGAGTACGAATTCTGTCAGCTCGTAGACAATTTCAAACGGAATTTACTGGCAATGTAAGGAAAAATATGAGGCCCTGTCTGTTGTAGTGAGAAACTAAATACTGAAATAAACTCTACATCCTAGCGATGTAATTTAAAATTTAAATTTCTTAGTCCACCGAGTTTGAAAAAGGTAGTTCGAGAATTTTGGAGCAAATATCGAGGGGCAATTAAGAAAAAATTCGGAGTAAGTTTCCTCTTTTCTTGGATATTTCACGATAATTGACAGGGAGTCCGAATTCTGTCAGCTCGTAGAAAATCTCAATCGGAATTTACTGTCAATGTAAGGAAAAATATGAGGTCCTGTCTGTTGTAGTGAGAAACTAAATACTGAAATAAACTCTACATCCTTGCGATATGGGAGCAATCCCTTCTCCGGCGTTTTGTCTTTTGGCAGCGTGTAGCTTTTGTCTACCGTTTTCTGGAGATGTCTTTGACCTGTGTAGCCCTAAATAGACAGGCTAGTTCTATCCGTTCGCCCGTTAATAAGCATCTATACAGTTTTTCTACCGTTTCCACTGGCTTCTATTTCTTTGCATTATAACTCCTTAGCAATTAGACTGGAGAAATCTGTAATAGGTATGTCCTTTGTGTAACGCTTAGAATTGTAACACGACTCTGAGTAACTAATAAGCGAAGTAGGAAGAAAGACGAATAACGGAGATGAAAATAGCAGTGCTAGTAGCAATAGTAGTGCACTTTAATAAGCATCTATACAGTTTTTCCACTGTTTCTAATGACTACTATTTCTTTGCTTTATAACCCCTTAACACCTTCGAACAGATTACTCTACTATCAGTCGTGGACCACTTTATAACCCAGTTTAAATTTTCCTTAGAACGGTGAAGAAATTGCGAAAACGTAAGGTAAATATTACTAACCAAAGTCTCGTTCGAGGACTGTGGAAGTTTCGATGGCGTTGGCACGATCAACAGGAAAATCGGTTGCACGTCGAGCCATTACGTCCTAACGTGGCGAAGGATAACACGCAACTGAGACGGAAAGACACGGACGAAAATTGACCACGAGCTCGACCTGTGTTATTTACGTTGAACGTACGAGACGTGCGAACCACGTCTCTCACCCGTCACGCTCGTGTTCGACCCGATATCCTGCCACGAGTCTCACACGATGTTATAGGGAAGGGGTTCAGGAACTTTGGATAAACTCGCGTGTACTTGGAAGCGTGGTACCTCGCGTGACCTCGAATAATTTGCGAGGCCTTCGATGCTCTGCACCACTTTCAGTGTCTAATATCGCTTTGAGTGATCTTGATTGACCCCTGTTCGAACTTGATGCGAGTTAGAATGGCATTGATTGACCTTTATGCGAGTTAGAATAATCTTGTCTGTCCTCGATATGATCTTGGTTGACCTCTATTTGTCTTTAACGTGACTTACAGTGACCTAACATGACCTTGGATGTCCTCGATCTGACTTTGAGTGACTTCTAATTGACCTCAACGCGAGTTAGAATGACTTTGGAGTGTCCACAGAATGATCTTCAGCGATATTCATACGAGAAGTAATAATCTTGAATTATTTTCGAGCCGCTTTCGAATAACGTCACTGTAACCTTGATTACTCTCGACCTCTTTTAATGTTCCAAGAATTTGATCCTCTTCTCCTTCATAGTAGAATATCATTTTGACGTTCATCATACCGATAATGGTTCGCTGTCGATCCGAAATTTAGGTTACAGCGTTTTCAAGTTTCGTTGAAAACTCGATTCTTGTGTAAACATTAACGTAATTACTTTCGTTAACATCGGAACCCAATTTCCGTCGGAGAATATTCCGTTTATCGACCTGGCCATCATCGTGGTTCAGTTTCGATACGAAAACCCGAGTTCACGACGTTCGGACAACCGTTTGCTGAACTCTAACCCTCGTGACATGGATCAAAACAGTAACAGCAACCACGATGATTGGAATCGCAATGAGAGAAGACGAGCTCGGCTTAAACCGGAATCCTTTATCAACGATTATGCGTGAGCCGAGCAAATTTGCCCGAAAAATCCAGTATCCACTGGAAAATGGATTTCTCGCAATTTTTCCAGACCAATCCCTACGTGCACTTCGAAACGACAGACCGTGATTTAGCGATTGACACTCTGATTGTCTCCTCATCCAGTACTACGTGATATATCTGTGATTGTGATTTATGATCACGAAGTAAGTCGGTAACCAATTCAAACTCGAAATTTGTCTTTTCAAACTATATCACTGCACGTTGCAATAACCGAGTCTTTTGCTTCGGAATCCAGAATTGTAGGCCCTATTAGCATTCTATTAAATTGGTTAACTCTGTTTATTCGATCGTCAGACATGTCTGATGTATTACTCGTGTCTGCACGAGATCTCGGTATATATTCGATCAATATTAGATGGCAAATCCGAGCCTTATTAGACCAACGTAAGAATGGTGAGAGTTCACTGACCGTCCATAACGAGATTATCAACGCGGCCACGTGTTTGACGCGAAGCGGATTGCCCGTGAAAGAGAGAGGCGATCGGAAAAAATGGCCGGCCTTCGGGGTGGCGACGTGCGTGGCTGAAATCGCCATATGGTGCTCGTCTCGTTTCCAACTGGTCGATCAAGGGGGTCGGTGTACCGAGAAGACATAGCCGCTGCCGTTGCCGGTGGCCCCGTCGGGGTCGTCGGGCGTGTTTCATTAAAAAGTGCGGCCGAAATGTCGGCCCCGTAGCTCGGATTCCAGGCAGTTCGAAACAGAGATAGCATCGCGAACGTAAGAATATTTGAATTCCCGGAGCAGCGATCTAAATACCTCTCAGAAGGGGCGGGGGGCTCGTGGCGTTGTTCCGCCCCTGCAACGGAAGTAACGTGGGTCGATAACGACCGAGTGGACGAAATTCTAAACCGATTTCTCTGGTCGCGAGTCGCATCGAAGTTAGCGAAGTCTGCAGCGCGCGACGGTGGCGCCACTGCCGCGCGAGAGCCGTCTAGGGATCCCTAGACGAGTCGCTGTATAGCGTCTCGCAGCGTTCCGTGCATCGTCGTAAAACGAACGCTCGACGACGACGTCGAGGAACGGATAAAGCGTCGTGGGAAGTGGGTACCTAATACCTGCGACCCGACGCGTCTCGGCAGCTCGTTCACCTTCCACTTACGTCCTCGCGATCCAGCCTCCGATATTTTACGACGATCGTTGCATGGTGGTCGCGATAAAAGATGAAGACTCGACTCCGCTGGCTGGAAAATGAAATTTTCCGCTAGGAAGCGGATCGAATTTTACCCACGACGCGTCCTCGCGAAACAACGGGCCACTTTGCATGGAACAGTCTCGACGGGCGTGCTTTTATCGAAGTTCGGCTGATTACGCGAAAGGGAGTCGTTGGAACGATTTCCGTGCCTCCGGCGTCCGCTGCCATCGAGCGAGTTGCAAGCGAGAAGGGATAGCCGGCTCGTTCGCTGGAAAATTAAATACCCCATCGGTCGGGGATTAGAGTTGCCTGAGTTGGGCCGCAACTCGAGACCAGCAGCTTCTTACCTGTTTTCCGAGCGAAAGTTCATCGTCGTAAAACTTGCCACTATGCTGCTTCTTCAGACGATCCTGGGGCTGTTGGATAATTCGAGTGGTGAATAACATTTATCGCGTTTCGGGAAGGTGTCTACTAACCTGGGCTTGAGGTTCTTCGCATCCAGATGTCCTCGGCGAGGAGAATTAAAGAATTAAGGACGAGGAGGAGGAGGATTCGATTAATGGTCGATTTGCCCTGAAACGAATGGCGAGGGTGGGAACATCTGTCCTGCCACGACGTTGTGCCATATGCGAGTCAGTCCAGACCTAATAGCGCGAATAATAAGTTTCCCCCGAATATACATTAGCTAAACTCAGTCAGTTGAGGGAGATGTGAATTGGGTTCAAATGGGGCGAAAAATGTTGAATAATAATGCTACTCGTTTATTAAATTGTCGAGGTCAAGGTCACGTGGAGGTCATAGTATAATGCCTCATGCCAGTTAACAAGTCAGGATCATTCAAATACTTAACAATTTTTGTGCACAAGTACGTAGTCGATTAATGACACAAATTTAATTATTCTATCTAGAAAATGGCAGGAAATGGGTCAAAATAGTCCTGGAAGCTCAGGATGACGTTGCATTTTGAGCAAGCACAACGAATTCAGATCTCATTCTTCAAACGAGTCAAATGGGCTAATACTAAACCTACCAATGTCAAATGACCGGAGAATGAAAAAGAAGTAGAAACTTCAAAAAATAGAATAACAGTAGGCACTGAGAAAATAATTATACGTATACTGGAAGAAAAATCATGAAGACGAGTAAACATAGTACAATATCGTGTGCCAGTTAACAATTAGGATGATCCAAATATCTAATAATTTTTGTGTGCAAGCATGTAGTCGACCAACGACACAAATTTAATTATTCCATCTAGGAAATGGCAGGAAATGGGTCGAAATAGTCCTGCAAGCTCATGATGACGTCGCATTTTAAACAAGCACGACAAATTCAGGTCTTGTTCCTCAGACGAGTCGAATGGGCTAACGCTACACTACCATGGTCAAATAACCGGAGAATGGAAAAGAAGCAGAAGCTTCAAAAAATGTAGTAACAGTAGACACTGAGAAAATGATTATACATATATTGGAAGAAAAATCAGGAAAACGAGTGACTAAGGCAAAAACATTGAACGCGAAATTTTTAATGTCAGTTTAGAGAACGATGATGTAGATCATTGTAGGCTTAACAGAAAAATCCCTGACATCCGACCCTAACCAAAGCCACGGACGAATTATCAAACAGATCCATCAAGAACCATGGAGACTTTCATCTGCATGACGAAGGTACCTACCCATCGAGAAAGACAAAGGAGCAATGAATTCGTTCTGTCTACCTAGGAACGACTCTTAAATCTCGGTGCACGAATACGTAGGTGCGCGTGTTACACGGAAATTCCATCGGGCTGCAGGGATCTGCAGGGTACTGTGCAGGGCACTAAATAATTTCCAAAGATCCCAGAGTCAGCGGGAACATCGCGGATTCATCCGAATTCAAGACAGCGATCCGCTATATCAAGGCTCCGGGCCGGGGGTGGCGTACAGGGCGCGAGGCGACATATTTTCCCGCGGCGGGTCCGGTTGTCCCGTTGGCTCTGGGGTTTTTAAGCCGCCGTTTCGTTTCATCCGTACAGAGTAAGCAGTTGTTTAATAATGAATAATGCATGGAGGATAATGGATCAGAAGGAAAACGCGGCGACGATGAAAGAGCCTGTTTAAAAAGGGTTCGCAATTTCCTGAAGTGGCGCTCGTCCCTCGTGTATTCCCGCTGCCGGTCTGTGTGCAGCTGGCACACTTGGCTGCACACTTGCTCCGTCCCGAAGTTTATTAGAACACGGGACTTTGTGGCCGGGTCGCGTGCAGTTAGGTAAACTCGCGGCAGAAGGCAGTACAATCTACTCGAGGACGTAACAGGAATTAGACCACCCCTTGCCGCTGTTAATTGATATTTCTATTAATTAAAAAAACGTCTGCGCGACCTGACGTTTGGTCAGCCATTGGTACCTATTGCTATCAATCGGTACCTCTGCTACCGAGCTAGATGTTCCCAGAAAATCCGTCGTCACTCGTCCCTTTCGTTCCGTTTCATCTTCGTTCGGTCGACGAATTTGAGTTATAAATATCTGACTCTATTTCGGTTAGGGTAAATAGAATTAAAACCCTTTGACTGCTATGGGCGCATATATGCGTCCAGTAAAAACCATCGGCGTGGTCTATGAGTGCATATATATGTTCATATATGTAGGGATCTGATTGGGTGGATTAGTTAAAATAGCGTTGTTTTACTTCTTAATGGAGTAGAATAAGCTTATACGTGGATTGACGGCTATGAAACAAGAGGGATTCGCTATGGGCACGTTTGACTTTGACTTCTTACATACTGACACACTATTAGCACCTTCCTGAAGACTCTTGGAGACCGTAAAGGACTGTTCTCGAGCCTGTGGAGACTGGAGCTGCCCACGCCTTTACACCCTTATTGAAAGCATTCATGTCCAGGCTTTCCTTTCCAATCATGCCCCTTTCCCACGTAACCTCCGTGGGCCAGGTACTTCAACCACTCTGGACGCATCCCTAAACTTTCACTCGACCCTACCATAAACATTTGCAGTTAATTCGCTTGCACTTGGTCACTTTCGTCCTAAGCCCAAACACACTTGGCATTCTTTCAGGGCCGTACTTATTCCAATCCCACATATGTACGTATTTAATACAATTTTAATAACCTTGATATTATGTCCTTTACACGTCCATCTACAAGAAAACTAGTACCATCAGAATATGCCTCTCTCAGAATTATTCAGCTTCATCCGAAACATTTTTCGCTATGCTTAATAATAACGACGTATATCTAGATGGCAATATGTGGTGAACCACCCTGTATATGCACCCATAGCAGTCAGAGGGTTAAGTAGTAATTACTGTGATTTAGATTATACAATTGTGAAAGTGGTCTAGGTGACAAATTCATGAGAAACAATCCCATTGTTCATTTCCAACTGCATTCGTTTATACAATGATGAAATATATGGTTGACAAGCTATCAGAGACTCGAAGAATCTCCAAATGGAAATTGAAAATATTCCAATGGAAGACTTACTAGACGTCTTAGACTACCTCCATAATCTTCAGCTTGCCCAGGTCGAGTTCTGAATTTCGCATAACTCGGAACACTTAGTGTTACAGGATAACTGTTAACACGTTAAGTGTCCAGGGACCGGAACTAGACTTTACATTCGAGCCCGACTGGTCTTCAGGGACCAGCCCAGACTAGGATCAAAAGGCGCTACCTTTTGGTGTTAAATTCTTCGCCATCTTTGAACTTAGCGTTTGTGAATTCCTGTAATATAATATATGGTTCCATTTAATACAATTTTAATAACCTTGATATTATGTCCTTTACACGTCCATCTACAAGAAAACTAGTACCATCAGAATATGCCTCTCTCAGAATTATTCAGCTTCATCCGAAACATTTTTCGCTATGCTTAATAATAACGACGTATATCTAGATGGCAATATGTGGTGAACCACCCTGTATATGCACCCATAGCAGTCAGAGGGTTAAGTAGTAATTACTGTGATTTAGATTATACAATTGTGAAAGTGGTCTAGGTGACAAATTCATGAGAAACAATCCCATTGTTCATTTCCAACTGCATTCGTTTATACAATGATGAAATATATGGTTGACAAGCTATCAGAGACTCGAAGAATCTCCAAATGGAAATTGAAAATATTCCAATGGAAGACTTACTAGACGTCTTAGACTACCTCCATAATCTTCAGCTTGCCCAGGTCGAGTTCTGAATTTCGCATAACTCGGAACACTTAGTGTTACAGGATAACTGTTAACACGTTAAGTGTCCAGGGACCGGAACTAGACTTTACATTCGAGCCCGACTGGTCTTCAGGGACCAGCCCAGACTAGGATCAAAAGGCGCTACCTTTTGGTGTTAAATTCTTCGCCATCTTTGAACTTAGCGTTTGTGAATTCCTGTTATAACAATTGGTACAGTATCTCCGAGTTTTATGAATGGGTGGCCCACTTGGTGACCGAGTCTGGGCCTAAACGGAACGGCATGCAAAACGGCTGGGCACTTAACGTGTTAATGATAGCATAGACACCGATATGTAGGTGTATAATAAGTAACCTGTATGATCTGAACGACATCTAGTGATTAATTAGGTACCCATAATTGTAAGTCTCCTATCAGAACAAAGCAGTCTAACAGTAACCACGTGTATCACTGTCATAAAATAAGTAAGACACCTCTAAAAATAAAACCCACTGTTTACTATATCTAAATCTGCTACATCTAAAATCATCACTGAGAAATTACGATACCGTACTAACGTTGTGACCAATCGCATAATTTATTGCTACCCGAACGTCGAGAATATGGAAGATTGGACCCCGACTAAAATCACGAGAAAAACATAGAGGGAAGGTGTCTGCAGTAACCACGTGTATCGCTATCATAAAATAAGTAAGACACTTCTAAAAATAAAGCCCACTGTTGTATTTACTGTATTTAAATTTGCTATACCTAAAATCGTCACTGAGAAATTACGATACCGTACTAACGTTGTGACCAATCGCATAATTTATTGCTACCCGAACGTCGAGAATATGGAAGATTGGACCCCGAGCAAAATCACGAGAAAATCATAGAGGGAAGGTGTCACCTGAACTGACATCGAACCTCGATTAGCGTAGAAAATACTGTAACGCTTGCGCACCGGATTCTGAAATACGAGCCATAAATATCCAAACTTGAGTAACCATTGGATGCAAGGTACAAGAGTAAATGTACCGTAAAGAGCTTGCAAGGGAGAGAGAGCGATGATCCCGACATGTCCCTCGCCCGCGGGAAAGTTATTACAGGAAAAGTAGATGTGCAAATACACCTCTTAGTCGGTGTACCTCTCGTCTCTAATTTATCCAGGGCTTAAGAGGATTAAAGTGACGGAAATAAAAGCGCGGGTACGCGATTCCGCGCCGGTCTTAAATTCACCCCGCAGCGACCCGGCGAAAGCTGCGGGAATAAAGAGTCTATAAGAAGCGAATAAGGAAAATTCTTATCTCGCGAATGGGGAATTGCATGGTGGACGGAGAGGTGTAGGTTGGGCATAGAGTTAATTAGTATTTATCGCGGGAATAAGCCGGGAGATTGGCCAGCGAGCCCCCGGTCTCTGGAGTGGAATCTTGGGGATGAATTTTATCGCTCAACTTTCCGACCCAACTTCATGTCGTCTCGTGCACCGATGCATTTTTTTTAAGCGACGAATTGTGAGAATATGGAATGTGCAGGGTTGATCTGTTGCTCGGAAGACGGAGTCGCGCGAAGGATACCGTTGGAAGGGTACAGGGAATCGAATATTCTCAGGCTACGGATTGGCAGCAGCTGAACGCGGGAACAGTCGGGATTTACGAGGTTTGTAGGAAATTCGGGGCAGCGTTTGGCTTCATTGTTTGGGGCCATTTACCAATTTTCTACGTCACCAATGCGTTTGGTATCATCGTTTGGTGCCATCTACCAATTTTCTGCGTCACCAATTCGTTTGATTTCATCGTTTGATGACGTTTACCGATTTTCTACGTCACCAATGTGTTTGGTATCATCGTTTGGTGCCATTTACCAATTTTCTACGTCACCAATGTGTTTGGTATCATCGTTTGGTGCCATTTACCAATTTTCTACGTCACCAATGCGTTTGGTTTCATCGTTTGATGACGTTTACCGATTTTCTACGTCACCAATGCGTTTGATATCATCGTTTGGTGCCATCTACCAATTTTCTGCGTCACCAATTCGTTTGATTTCATCGTTTGATGACGTTTACCGATTTTCTACGTCGCCTATGCGTTTGGTTTCATCGTTTGGCGCCATTTACCAATTTTCTACGTCACCAATGCATTTGATTTCATTTTTTGGTGCCATTTACCAATTTTCTACGTCACCAATGTGTTTCTTGCATCATGTGATGCCGTTTATTGTTCTTTCACGTCGCCTATGCACTTGGTTTCATCCTTTGCTGCCATTTGCCATTTCCCTAAGTCACCGATACGTTTGGTTTCATCGTTTGATGACGTTTACCGATTCTTCTACGTCGCCTATGCGTTTGGTTTCATCGTTTGGCGCCATTTACCAATTTTCTACGTCACCAATGCGTTTGGTTTCATCGTTTGATGACGTTTACCGATTTTCTACGTCACTAATGCGTTTGGTATCATCCTTTGGTGCCATTTACCAATTTTCTACGTCACCAATGCGTTTGATTTCATTTTTTGGTGCCATTTACCAATTTTGTATGTCGTCAATGTTTTTGGTTTCATTCTTTGGCGCCATTTGTCATTTTCCTAAGTCACCGATACGTTTGGTTTCATTTTTTAGTGGCATTTATCAATTTTGTACCTTGCCAATGCTTTTGGTTCTATCGTTTGGTGTCATTTACCAATTTTCTACGTCACGAATGTGTTTGGTATCACCGTTTGGTGCCATTTACCAATTTTCAACGTCATCGATGCGTTAGGTTTCATCGTTTGATGCCATTTACCAATTTTCTATGTCACCAATTCGTTTGGTTTCATCGTTTGGTGCCATTTACCAATTTTCTACATCACCAATGCGTAAGATTTTATTCTTTGATACCATTTACCGTTTTTCTACGTCGTCAATGCGTTTTGAAAAATTTCCGATTTATGAACTTGCTGACGACAGACTGCGTTTGATTTATCCCTCGCGTCCCATTTCTTATTTTCTTCCGATTATTCCCTTTTCTCTCCATTTTTTCTAAGGAAAATTCTTATCTCGCGAATGGGGAATTGCATGGTGGACGGAGAGGTGTAGGTTGGGCATAGAGTTAATTAGTATTTATCGCGGGAATAAGCCGGGAGATTGGCCAGCGAGCCCCCGGTCTCTGGAGTGGAATCTTGGGGATGAATTTTATCGCTCAACTTTCCGACCCAACTTCATGTCGTCTCGTGCACCGATGCATTTTTTTTAAGCGACGAATTGTGAGAATATGGAATGTGCAGGGTTGATCTGTTGCTCGGAAGACGGAGTCGCGCGAAGGATACCGTTGGAAGGGTACAGGGAATCGAATATTCTCAGGCTACGGATTGGCAGCAGCTGAACGCGGGAACAGTCGGGATTTACGAGGTTTGTAGGAAATTCGGGGCAGCGTTTGGCTTCATTGTTTGGGGCCATTTACCAATTTTCTACGTCACCAATGCGTTTGATATCATCGTTTGGTGCCATCTACCAATTTTCTGCGTCACCAATTCGTTTGATTTCATCGTTTGATGACGTTTACCGATTTTCTACGTCACCAATGTGTTTGGTATCATCGTTTGGTGCCATTTACCAATTTTCTACGTCACCAATGTGTTTGGTATCATCGTTTGGTGCCATTTACCAATTTTCTACGTCACCAATGCGTTTGGTTTCATCGTTTGATGACGTTTACCGATTTTCTACGTCACCAATGCGTTTGATATCATCGTTTGGTGCCATCTACCAATTTTCTGCGTCACCAATTCGTTTGATTTCATCGTTTGATGACGTTTACCGATTTTCTACGTCGCCTATGCGTTTGGTTTCATCGTTTGGCGCCATTTACCAATTTTCTACGTCACCAATGCATTTGATTTCATTTTTTGGTGCCATTTACCAATTTTCTACGTCACCAATGTGTTTCTTGCATCATGTGATGCCGTTTATTGTTCTTTCACGTCGCCTATGCACTTGGTTTCATCCTTTGCTGCCATTTGCCATTTCCCTAAGTCACCGATACGTTTGGTTTCATTTTTTAGTGGCATTTATCAATTTTGTACCTTGTCAATGCTTTTGGTTCTATCGTTTGGTGTCATTTACCAATTTTCTACGTCACGAATGTGTTGGGTATCACCGTTTGGTGCCATTTACCAATTTTCTACGTCACCAATGCGTTTGGTTTCATCGTTTGATGACGTTTACCAATTTTCAACGTCATCGATGCGTTAGGTTTCATCGTTTGGTGCCATTTACCAATTTTCTATGTCACCAATTCGTTTGGTTTTATCGTTTGGTGCCATTTACCAATTTTCTACATCACCAATGCTTTTGGTTTTATCCTTTGGTGTCATTTACCAATTTTCTACGTCACGAATGTGTTTGTTGCATCATGTGATGCTATTTACTGTTCTTTCACGTCGCTTATGTATTTGGTTTCATCGTTTGGTGTCATTTAGCAATTTGCCACGTCACCATTGCATTTGATTTCATCATTTGGTGCTATTTGCCAATTTTCTACTTCGTTAATGCTTTTCTTTTTATCGTTTAGTGCCATTTACCAATTTTCTACGTCACCAATGCGTTAGATTTTATTCTTTGATGCCATTTACCGTTTTTCTACGTCGTCAATGCGTTTTGAAAAATTTCCGATTTATGAACTTGCTGACGACAGACTGCGTTTGATTTATCCCTCGCGTCCCATTTCTTATTTTCTTCCGATTATTCCCTTTTCTCTCCATTTTTTCT